>NW_023994670.1:187500-253839 GCF_015586225.1 Lucilia sericata | reverse complement strand
ACCTGGAGAAGATGGGCGACTGAAACTTCATGGAGATTTTAACAACTAATCTATCTATGATATTCGGTGGATAAAATCTTTAAAAAATGGAGAATTGATATCGAATTTTTGAATTTCTTGGGAAGAAACATATGAAATAAAGGAGAGAGGGGCGGATGCAACTTCAGGGAATTTTCAATATTCACTCCAAGGTTACGAAAAGTTGTTTCGGTAAACTTAAAAACATCTTAGAAGTTCACAATAATGTTCCACAGAACAGATTCTAAAAGTAACGCTTGAAGGTTGTTGGTTAAGGAAGTATGGCTGGTTAAGTAACTATTGAGGTTAATTTAGAATAAAATCAAAATATTACCTGAAAAATGAATCAATATATTGTTTTCCATTTCATAAACAGTAATTTTTTACTACATGTTTCCTGCATTAAACTTTACTGTTAAACTATAAATATTTTTCGTAGTGTATAAATAAACAGCCTAAAAGTATATATTTTAAAAGCAAGTAGAAACAGTGTTGTCGACAACAGTGTTTTTTTTCTATAGACGTCGTTAAACAATAGCTGTTAAGTTAGGAGTGATTTTTGGAATATTTGACCAGTTTGTGTCGTTATTTTAATTTCAAATGTCACACATTAAATTGATAATCTCACCTTTAACCCCTCAGTTTTTGTAAAACGTCATATACATATTTAAATAAACATTTCTAGAAGTTTTGCAAAAACCGTGATAGACTTTAAAAAATTTAAAAATTGTATTAAAAATATGTATGTTTTCTAAAATTTATCAAAGGATTTTATTGTAACATATGAGCGCTTCCTAATTTTATAAACCTTTTCATTTTAATTCCAAAAAATAACTTTTAAAAATATTATAAAAATTAAACTAACACAAAAAATTTCTTCACTTTAAACTTATTTTGTCACTGGTCTAAACGTTACTAAAATAATTAATTAAATAACAATTTCTAAAGAACCCACAACACATGTCTTTAGACCTAATTGGAAAAAAAAAGATAAACATTTTCAATTCCAACTAAACCTAGAGCGTCTGGTCTAATGTACTCAAATGAAAAAAAAAAAAAAATTATCGCCAACCATTCGCCATTCATTGTATCATATGTGGCAAAACTTGATTTGATTGATTTGTAAATGATTAATTATGAATTATTTTCCAATTAACACTTAATTTTAAATCACAACAAACAAGTTAACTTTTTTACATTCAACAGTACAATTATATTAATAGATAAAACCTCCAATTATTCAGATGCCTTAAGAAATGATAAGGAAAATATTTTATATATAAAATTATCTTTTACATAAATTGCTATATATTTTTTTTCGAAATTTTTTGAAATTTCAACATTTGATGGATAATTTCCAGAAAAATGAAAAATCAGTTGGCTGGTTGCAGTTCAACGGAAAGGGCTGTTTAATTTAATTGGGAAGAGAAGTGTGAAAATTATATATATATTTTTTGCTTAATTAAGGGTGTGTTTTAAAATATTTTTAATTAAATTTAACAATTTAAAATAATTAAAAAATATATTTATTTCAGAGTTCAATTAACGGCTTCATCATGGGGGACATGTTTCGCAGTGAGAAAATGTCCTTGTGCCAAATCTTCCTGCAACCGGAAGGCCTATGCCTCTTTGGCTCAGCTGGGAGAGGTGGCTGTGTACAATTTCGTGATGTAAGTGAATTATTTTATGGATTTTGTGTTATATTTTCGGAAATCTTTTGTCAGAAATTTTAATATTTTCGGAAAATTTCGACTTGGGTCAGTTTGTTGAGTCAATTTATATGGGAGCTAGGTGATCGGGGACCAGTGTCCCCTACAAAATACTGCAATGACCTCGCAGACGGAAACTAGCTCTTTTTCTAAAGTGTAGGATATGTGTTCCATTCAAGACTCAGATTAATCTGTGTAGAATTTATCGAAAGTTTTGAACCGATTGCATATCTTTACAAAATTTTGGGAAGGATATTGTTTGGTCGAAATTCACGGGAATGTTGGCAGCAATGGTGTCAAAAGATTCCCTTTTTACAAAAATCTCTAATATTCTTTTCATTTCCACCTCTTTCCAATTTCCAGATGAACGAAGGCACAACATCGTATCAACGCAAATACGTTTCGGAAGTAAGACGCTGTGATGAATTGGAGCGTAAAATACGTTTTGTAGAAAATGAAATCAAAAAGATGGTCTCCAAATGCCCGAGCTAACAGAGATACCCCCCGCACCCAAACCCAGGGAAATAAACGATTTGGAGGCACATTTGGAAAAGTGTGAAAAGGAAATAACGGAATTATCACAAAACGATGTAAATCTTAAGTCTAACTTTTTGGAATTAACCGAAATGTTAAGGGTTTTAGAGAAAACCCAGGGATTCTTTGCCGAACAGGCCGTCGTCAATATGGAGTTGAATAAACAAAATGAGAATTATCATCACGAAGCCGGTGGTCATTTGGGTTTTGTGGCTGGTGTAGTGAGTCGCGAGAGAGAGTATGCTTTTGAGCGTATGCTATGGCGTGTGGCACGTGGTAATGCTTATGTGAAGAGAGCTCCCTTGGAAGAGTCCTTAAAAGATCCCAAAACTGGCAATGTCATGTATAAGACAGTGTTTGTGGTCTTCTTCCAGGGTGAACAATTGAGAAGTAGAGTTAAGAAGGTATGCACTGGATTCCATGCCTCCATGTATCCCTGTCCCAATGAGCATGAAGAACGTGAAGAAATGATTCGGGGTTTGCGCACCAGAATCGAGGATTTGAAAGTGGTTTTGAAGCAGACCGAAGATCAACGTACTTGTGTCTTGGTGGCGGTCTCTAAACAACTGGCTGCCTGGGAGGTTATGGTTAAGAAAATGAAGGCTGTCTATCACACCTTAAATATGTTGAGTCAAGATGTGACCAGCAAATGTTTGATTGGTGAATGTTGGGTTCCTACCCGTGATCTGGACAATGTACAGGCTTGTTTGGCGGAGGGTTCTGTAGCGGTGGGCAGTACAGTGCCTTCTTTCGTGAATGTGATAGAGACTGATGATCGTCCACCCACCTACAATCGCACTAATAAATTTACCAGAGGTTTTCAAAACCTTATAGATGCCTATGGTGTGGCCACTTACCGTGAAGCTAATCCTGCTCTATACACTTGCATTACCTTTCCCTTTCTATTTGCTGTGATGTTTGGTGATATGGGTCACGGCTTTATATTATTACTCTTCGGTGCCTGGATGGTTTTATGGGAAAAATCCTTGGGTCGCAAAAAGGGCGGTGAAATTTGGAATATTTTCTTTAGTGGTCGTTACATTATCTTGCTTATGGGTATTTTTGCTGTCTACACCGGTTTCACCTACAATGATTGTTTCTCCAAATCCTTTAATGTATTTGGTTCGACCTGGCGTGTGCGTTACAATAGAACTACTGTATTAACTAATCCTGAAGGTCTTACTTTAGATCCCACTACCGCTACCACCGGGGTTTATGTGGGGGTATGGATCCTATTTGGCAGTTGGCAGATAATAAGATTATCTTCTTGAATACTTACAAAATGAAACTGTCCATTATTTTTGGTGTCCTGCATATGGTATTTGGTGTTTGTATGTCGGTGGTGAATTTTGTGTACTTTAAGCGTTATGCCAGTATTCTGTTGGAATTTTTACCACAAATCATATTCCTTTTGCTGTTGTTCGGTTATATGGTCTTTATGATGTTCTATAAGTGGGTAAAATATTCACCTACCTCCACCTATGAGCCAGATACACCCGGTTGTGCTCCCTCTGTGTTGATTATGTTTATTAATATGATGCTGTTTAAGAGCAGTCCTCCCTTGCCAGGTTGTGATGAGTTCATGTTTGACAATCAATCGACTATCGAAATGGCTTTTGTAATTGTGGCAGTGATTTGCATTCCCTGGATGTTGATTGGTAAACCTTTGTACATTAAGCACACCAGAAAACATAAACCAGTGGTGAGTTGATTTTAATTATTTTAGCTCCCCAAAATTTATATTTCCCATTCCATTCGCAAGCATCCTGAGGATTTCACTTCCACCGATACTTTAGAAATGGTAGAAGGTGATACCGCTGTGGTGGTGGAAGTTATACAAACTTCCATAAAGATGCAGATGCTGGTCATGATCATGACGATGAACCCATGAGTGAAATTTGGATTCATCAAGCTATTCATACCATAGAATATGTGCTAAGTACCATTTCTCATACGGCCTCCTATTTGCGTTTGTGGGCCTTGTCCTTAGCTCATGCTCGTAAGTTTTTTTTTTCTTAAACAGTTTAAAGATTTTGTTAAATTGTTTATAATTTTCTTTAGAATTATCTGAAGTTTTATGGACTATGGTTTTGTCTTTGGGTCTGCAGCTTAAAGGTTATACTGGCTCCATAGGTCTCTTCTTTATTTTTGCCATTTGGGTTTTCTTTACTCTCGCCATTATGGTCATGATGGAGGGTTTGTCTGCCTTTTTGCATACTTTACGTTTGCATTGGTAAGTTAATTATTAATTTGTTTATTATTAAATAATATTAATTAATTTTATTTTCTCTTTAAGGGTTGAATTCATGAGTAAATTTTATGAAGGCGCTGGTTATATTTTCCAACCTTTCAGTTTCAAGGCCATTTTAGAGGCTGAAGACGATGCTTAAGCCATTAAAATCAATTGTTAAATAAAGTTTAATATTTGAAAAAGTCTTTATTTTTTAAATTATTCCCACCAGATTTTTATATTATTTTTAAATTCTTTATGTTTTTTGGAAATTTTTCTCTTTAGTCTTGAGAAATAAACTGAATTATGCTGTCTAGACAAATTCTATAAATTGGCTTGCTCAGCCAATTTGACTTTATAAATGAGAAATACCCTACAATCAGATGAAAATATTTCGTTAACCAATCAATCGGTCATACATGAATTTTCACTTGAAATTCATTTTTGCACTCAAACACCGATTTTTCGCTGCAAATTTGAATTTTCATTAAATATTCACTTTCCAGCTAAAAATTGACTTTTAATTAAAAAAACCGATCTTACAAACTTCTAACTAATTTCGCTTTTACGTGATTAAATAGTTAGATAAGTAGTTAGTTATGTGAACATCTGCCGTGTTGGCCTAATTACACGGTGTCTCTTTTACCCACAGGATGAGCTTTTGTGACGACTCTCCGCTTCGACCCATGTCAAATCATTACAAGGAAAGACCGAGGATATGCAATCACACCAAAATGGGGTCTTTCATCCAGGTAACAGTCCCCGGGGGAATCTCAACCGGGACAGTCGTGCGCTTATTTGCCTGTGTTTCTAGTGAGAATCGAACCCACGACCTCCGGTCTAACAGACTAACACGCTGGTAGGCACATGATTTTAACTTCAAATGTCTCCAAAGTCGACTTAATCAAGTGCTATTCTTTTTTCTTAGCCTCTAGACACGCAAATTTTTACGCGTTTTATGATCAAAATAACCCTCAACAAGTCTTGAGAATTTACAAAAAAAAATTAAACACCACAATGTTTTAACACGTTTTTGACTTGTTTCCAAAAAAATTATAAAAAAACTGCAACTAAACTTCAATGAACTCTCTTTTACAAAAAAAAAAAAAAAAATACTCAACTTTATGCTGAAACAGCGAAAGTAAATTAATACCACGAATCAACGAATTTCTATATAAACTTAAAATCTACTTTAAATTTAATTAAACTAGAACAATTATTAATAATAAATATAACAAATAAATGAAAAAAATAGTGACATATTAAACATTAACTTGCAAGTGCAGAAAACATATCATAAAACAGTTGAGTTAATAAAGTTCAACAATAAAGTGTTACAAATTTATAGATTAAAAAAGAAATAAATCTTAAAGGGCCTTTTTAACATGTCCTGGCTCCGGAGTATATTTTTCTATGGTGTATTGCAGCTGTTCGCCCATTTTGCAGTCGCTGATGTTATAGTGCAATTGAATATAAATCGTCCCATTTATGATGTCAGTGATAAATTTGTTAGTTTTTCTATTAAACCCGAGGATTTATATAAAGCTTTAGATGGTTCTAATAGGTGAGGTGTTCATTTTAATTTGGAATACAAGTGCAACCCATAATTATTCTAATCTTGATTTGTGTTTTAGAAAAACTATAACCCGCATGGCTTCTATGTTGAGCCATTCGCATGTTAAATTTGTGGGTGATTTCTATTTTGCTTCTAAACCGAGGGCATACGTTTGAGAAATCCAACGAAAATTGTTTGGAAGGGTTTTAATAAGTGGACCAAGTATGTATTTTTCTTCGAGATTATATTATGTTTAATGGTCTGCAGACTTAGCCTATAGACTCTTCTATAGTCACGATTATAGTCTATTCTATAACTTAGACTATAGAGTAGTTATTATTATAGTCAAGACTATTGTCTAGTCTACAGTCAAGACTGAAGTATAAACCATAGACTAGACTATAGTTTCGTCTATAGTCAACGATAGAGTCAGTCTATAGTCTAGTTTATGGCCAAGACTATAGTCTAGTGTCAAAACTGTAGTCTAGTCTAGAGTCAAGACTATAGTCTAATTTATAATCAATACAATAGTCTATAGTCAAGACTATAGTTTAGTCTATAGTCAAGACTATAGTTTAGTCTATAGTCAAGACTATAGTTTAGTATACAGTCAAGACTATAGTTTAGTATACAGTCAAGACTATAGTCTAGTCTATAGTCAAGAATATAGTTTAGTCTATAGTCAAGACTATAGTCTAGTCTATAGTCCAGACTATAGTTAAGTCTATAGTAAAGACTATAGTTTAGACTATAGTCTAGTCTATAGTCAAGACTATAATTTAGCCTATAGTTTAGTCTGTAATCAAGACTACAGTTTAGTCCATAGTCTAGACTATAGTTTAGTCTATAGTCAAGACTATAGTCTAGTATATAGTCAAGACTATAGTCCAGTCTATAGTCAAGATTATAGTTTATTCTATAGTCAAGACTATAGTTTAGTCTATAGTCAAGACTATAGTTAAGTCTATAGTCAAGACTATAGTTTAGTATATAGTCAAGTCTACGGCTTAGTTTATAGTCAAGACTATAGTCAAGACTATAGTTTAGTCTATAGTCACGACTATAGTTTAGTCTATAGTCAAGACTATAGTCTAGGCTATAATCAAGACTATAGTCTAGGCTATAATCAAGACTATAGTCTAGGCTATAATCAAGACTATACTTATATACTCTATAATTAGGACTATAATCTAGTCTATAGTCTAATCTATTGTGAAAACTATAGTCTAATATATAGTCAATACTATAGTCAAGTGTAAAAAGTCTACAAAAAATATTTCCATTTTTTTTGCATTACACTTTCAGAGCCGTAAATTGGTCGATGATTATACCGGTACCCTATAAGCCCGACAATTGGGATGCCATGCAGGCTTTGAAAATTTTAAATACTTCTCATATGGTGGGTATAGATGAAGCCATTTGGCAGTTGGGCACAGGTATGCATTAATTATAACTTTTCTTAAGATATTTCAGTTAATCTAAAAACATTACATTTAAAATATTTCAGATTTCGGTACCTCTCGGGCTGCAGACTATGCCAGTGAATTGAAGACATTTAATTTAATGGTGGAATCATTTAAGCAAACTGTTACCAATTGGCAAACTATGGGTGCTGATATATCGGCTGGCAGTAGTCCTGAGGAAACCAAACGTTATGTTGAACTGTCTAGGGATTTGAATGTAGCCTATGGATGGATACAGTAAGTAGTTTTATTTATTTGAGGAGATATACAGACATCTCAACTTCTCTAACACATTTCTTCTTCCAGATCTGGTGATATGTTCTCTAGTGTAGGTTCAACCATTTCCGATCGTGATCCGGCTCTTAAAGTTCTTTTCAAATCAAATGTTCCCGTTTGGCTGTCTCTACCCAAAAAGAAAGTTCTCTCAACACATCTAGATGATGAGGTGCTTGATGGTCTTAGCTGGGCTCAAACTATGGGTGATGCTGCCAATGTGGGTTTTGAATCTATTTTTAAAACTCTATCTCTCGATGATTTAGAAAAACCCAAATATGGTTTCTATGTAACGGCTCTGTTTAAGAAAATTATGGGTTCTCGTGTCTATCCTGCTCGTCCTTTGGGTGTATTTGGTCGCAACAATAAACTATACACTCATTGTGCTAATATGGTATCGGGCGGTTTGGCTTTTATGGTGGTCAATAAACAAGAGCTACCTTTACAGATTGCCATAAGATCCATGAATAGATTGCAGGATTCTGAGGTGTGGCAATATGCTCTCACCATGTCTAATGGTCATGTTATGTTGAACAATAAGAAGTTGTCGGTAAATACTACTCTCATACCTGAGATCAGGAGAAAACATACCAAGTCCATGTTGCAATTAAAGACGCCAGGTTTGTCAGTGAGCTTTTGGGTTTTGCCCAATGCCAACTTGGAACACTGTCAATTTACTGAAGTCGAGACTCCCGTAGTGCCAGCAGAAGAGGACCAATCAAAAAATTAAACGTTATTCCTCCACTGATCGTTTGTTAAAGGAATTAATTAAAGAATCCGCTAAACCACCTCTGTCACCTTTGGCCAGTCTTATAAGAAGACATCGTAGATCGGTGGATAATGAAGACAGATTTAAACGTTTTGTTTTAGAAGGCAATAGGGATGAGATTAAACCTTTGACCAACTTTGCCGAAAACATTGTACAAGAAATGAAAAACACCCCTGAAAAGAGATATCTTCTCACCAGACCGAAGAATTGCGGCCTTAAGTTGGTTAGGCAACATTTTTAAGGAACCCTTTAGCTTGGATTTGCCTTTGTTAAAGAGAAATGCCCGTCAATCGGATGCCTATACAGGACCCTTCTTTATGACACGCGATGGTAAGAAAACTGCTTTCACAAAAAAGATCACAGAGATCAGAAAACCCGAAAAGAAAGTAAATAAACTTCCTGTCGAAGATCAAGAATTTGATGAGGAAAAATTTTTTAAAAATGTGGGCGTACAACCCGAACCGGAATATGTTCGTGTGCCCGAAGGAGATGTGTTCTTGAGTAAAATTGCCTCTTTAGATGGTGACGAAACAGATGAAGAGCTGAAATTGAAACAAAAAAGGCCAATAAAGCCAAGGCCCAGACTAAAGAAATTGTTAGTGAAATGAAGCCTTTACGTCTATTACCCACTGAATTCTTTGAAGCCTTACCTGCCAATCCCATCAAACCAGTGGCAAATAAGTTGAACATTGGTTCTGCCTTAAATTCCCTGCTTTTCTCTGATCCGTTTGGCAAGAAATATGGCAAATCTAACAAAAATGTATTTGCCAAAAATTTCGATTTAAAAGAAGATCCCATTACAACGGAAATTGTAGAACCAGAAATCCATAAAGATTTGGATATAGATGCCGAAACCAATGATGTCGATGATTTTGAGCAGGCTCAAATCGATATAACCCAAAAAGCTTTAAAGAAGAAAGTCTCAGAAGAGGAAGTCGATGAAAGTAAGGAAAAAGATGTAGACGAGTTATTAGATGCTGGCGAGGAAAAGACTTTGGAGAAAACTAAACCTTTATATTCCAATTTTCTTTCGTCCGACAATTTAAATTTATTTGGTGAATCCTCCAAAGGTGAAGCAGAAGAGGAGTTAAACGCCGACAATAAATCTGTACAAACTGATAGCTCTACCAAGACTAAATTTGACGAATTACCCTGGTGGGATTTATCAAATACACGTTTTAAAGCGCTCTCTAGACACTCGTTATCCAGCCGATTCATGGCGTAATAATATGATCAGTAAAGATGAAGATCCCATAACAGCGGCCGATGAAATGTCACCGATACGTTTGCGTCATTTTGAACATAAAGTCGAAGAAGTTGTTCGCTCTGCTAACAATAAAAATAATAAAAACGATGACGACAATGATGATGATGGTTCAATTGGAAAAAGGATTGTTAAGACTTTTAAGGAGCAAGTAACTAAGTTAGTGGATATTTTCTCGCAACATGTAAATGAGTGGTATAATACTTTGACTAAACAACTGGATAGTCCAGAGGAAAGCACTACCGAAGGAAATCGTATAGCGTAAGCTGAGCTTTTTAATTAGACAGAAAGGGTGAATTTGAAAGAAAAGTAGTTAAAATTTAAATTCTAGTTATTAGAAAATATGTATATTTGAGTTATTATTTTAATATTTATATTATGTTTAGAGTTGTATTATCTACTAAAATTATTTATTAATCTTTATAAAACATTGGTGAAGTAATTGTGTAAATAAAGTATATGAAATCGTTAGAAATAGAAATGTTTAATCTAATTTTTTAGCCGGCAAGCAAGCATATTTAAATAGCAATCGATGATCGCGACTCTAATAACTAGTCCTAGTTAGAGGAACTTAATATAATGCACAAAGTCTATCATCAGGCTACTATTTGTCAGAATCTCTGGTGAAAATGAAATCAGCCCTTGTACTGACCGACTACAGTAATACTAGTTAGTTGGTTACCTAGCTAGTTAGTAATTTATTAAGTTAGTTACTTAGGTAATTCCTTTCCATGGTATAGTCTAGTCTATAGTCTAGTCTACAGTCTAGTCTATAGTCTAGTCTATAATCTAGTCTATAGTCTAGTCTATAGTCTAGTCTATAGTCTAGTCTATAGTCTAGTCTAGTCTATAGTCTAGTCTATAGTCTAGTCTACAGTCTAGTCTATAGTCTAGTCTATAGTCTAGTCTATAGTCTAGTCTATAGTCTAGTCTATAGTCTAGTCTATAGTCTAGTCTATAGTCTAGTCTATAGTCTAGTCTATAGTCTAGTCTATAGTCTAGTCTATAGTCTAGTCTATAGTCTAGTCTATAGTCTAGTCTATAGTCTAGTCTATAGTCTAGTCTATAGTCTAGTCTATAGTCTAGTCTATAGTCTAGTCTATAGTCTAGTCTATAGTCTAGTCTATAGTCTAGTCTATAGTAGTCTATAGTCTAGTCTATAGTCTAGTCTATAGTCTAGTCTATAGTCTAGTCTATAGTCTAGTCTATAGTCTAGTCTAGTCTATAGTTTAGTCTATAGTCTAGTCTATAGTCTAGTCTAGTCTATAGTTTAGTCTATAGTCTAGTCTATAGTCTAGTCTATAGTCTAGTCTAGTCTAGTCTATAGTCTAGTCTATAGTCTAGTCTATAGTCTAGTCTATAGTCTAGTCTATAGTCTAGTCTATAGTCTAGTCTATAGTCTAGTCTATAGTCTAGTCTAGTCTAGTCTATAGTCTAGTCTATAGTCTAGTCTATAGTCTAGTCTATAGTCTAGTCTATAGTCTAGTCTATAGTCTAGTCTATAGTCTAGTCTATAGTCTAGTCTATAGTCTAGTCTATAGTCTAGTCTATAGTCTAGTCTATATCTAGTCTATAGTCTAGTCTATAGTCTAGTCTATAGTCTAGTCTATAGTCTAGTCTATAGTCTAGTCTATAGTCTAGTCTATAGTCTAGTCTATAGTCTAGTCTATAGTCTAGTCTATAGTCTAGTCTATAGTCTAGTCTATAGTCTAGTCTATAGTCTAGTCTATAGTCTAGTCTATAGTCTAGTCTATAGTCTAGTCTATAGTCTAGTCTAGTCTATAGTTTAGTCTATAGTCTAGTCTATAGTCTAGTCTAGTCTATAGTTTAGTCTATAGTCTAGTCTATAGTCTAGTCTATAGTCTAGTCTATAGTCTAGTCTATAGTCTAGTCTATAGTCTAGTCTACAGTCTAGTCTATAGCCTAGTCTATAGTCTAGTCTATAGTCTAGTCTATAGTCTAGTCTATAGTCTAGTCTATAGTCTAGTCTATAGTCTAGTCTATAGTCTAGTCTATAGTCTAGTCTATAGTCTAGTCTATAGTCTAGTCTATAGTCTAGTCTATAGTCTAGTCTATAGTCTAGTCTATAGTCTAGTCTATAGTCTAGTCTATAGTCTAGTCTATAGTCTAGTCTATAGTCTCTATAGTCTAGTCTATAGTCTAGTCTATAGTCTATTCTATAGTCTAGTCTATAGTCTAGTCTATAGTCTAGTCTATAATCTAGTCTATAGTCTAGTCTATAGTCTAGTCTATAGTCTAGTCTATAGTCTAGTCTATAGTCTAGTCTATAGTCTAGTCTATAGTCTAGTCTATAGTCCTGTCTATAGTCTAGTCTATAGGCTTGTCTATGGTAGTTAGTCGATAGCCTAGCCCACCATGTCATCAGGATACCCATGATATCCACCACATATTCCACTGTATAGCCCACCCTACTGTTTTCTTAAAAGCAATTTACATATTTCTAGTAAAAATTCAAGTTATTACAGTTTGTAATGCATCTCATAATTTAGTCTGAAAAGTATTAAATATTAAGCTTCTCTAATTTTAATTAAAGTTTTTCAAATATGTTTTTTAATGAAAATAACACAAAAACTTAAAAAATCCTATTAAGATTTAAAGAGAGATCTTACATCCCTCTCTTCTTAGTTGAAAAGAAAAACAAAAGACTTAAGCAACAAACTTGCTCAAGCATAATAATCAAGAGATGAAAACTTAATAGTTATAGTCAACTAATGATCATTATTACAAAAGCCCTTTTAAAAACGAAAAGCAGAGAAAAAACGAGAACTAAAATCAAAAGACAAACAAATAAAAATTACAAAAAAAATAACTACAATAAATTTCAAATGAGAAAGAAGAAAAAATAAAAAAATTTACTTTTTGCTCTCTGCCTGTTATAACAATGCAATCTCAGCATATTGATCGTAAACAACAACAAACAACCTGTTGTTTTGAGAAGAAGAAAAAGCATTAATAATACAACAACCAAAAAGACGTGGCTTTTTATTATTATAAGTATATTTATTGTTAAAGTGGGGTTTTTGTTGTTGTAGTTGTTGCTATTAACTGGGTTTTTGTGTAAGATACACTTATAGAGACGGGGTTTAATACACTATTTTTGACCAGTCTTATACAAAACGTTCAAGGCGAAGGTTGTGAAAAAGTTAGATTAAAACTATAAAAGAAAGATAATTTAAAAAACTACTAATTTATAATTAATTAATATAAAAAAATATAAGGTAAGTTAACAAGTGGTATTAAGAAAAAAGTTAATATATATAAAATAACAAAAAGAATTAAATATTTTGAAAACATATAAAAAGAAAATTAGACTATAAAAGTTGAAATGGAATTGTATATTTTTGGTTTAAAACCCAAATTAAAATATTAGCATAACAATTACAAATTCAATTCAAATTGCCTTACTTTTTTATTAATTTCTTAATTATTCATTCATTAAACAAATTCATGTATTCTTAAAGATATTTTCAAAAACTATTCTTTTTTACATATTTTTCAATGACGTGGAAGTTTTATTCATTCCATTATTTACTAGTATGTACATCATTGTTCCCTCTTTTCCTTATTAATTTTTTTTTTCGTGTATATGTTCATTAATGATCATTATTATTTAGCTGCTGCTTCTAGTTACATTTTCTTCTTTATCTTTTGTAGTTTTTTTCTTCATCTTGTGTTCCTCTTCTCTTCGACATTGAACTTAAATAAACTTTATTTTATGTATGAGATGTTTTCAATATGTATCTGTCATTTAGTTTCCCATACATACATATATATATATAAATTATTTACTGACAACAACAAATTCAAAACATCTAAAAAAAATTTCATAACAATTTGATTTTTTTTTAGTCAAAAAAATTTTGTTTTTGTTTTTTTAGTGAAAGTGTTAAATTGGACTTTGTTTTAACAGACTTCTTCAATTTTTTGTTTTGGTATTTTATAAATTTTAGTGTTTCTGTTTGTAGTTATTGTATTTGTTGTTGTATTATCAATACTTTAACATGACAAAGGTATTGTATTACAAATACGTCTTAACCCGTTAAAGTCCATATAAAAATAATAATTTGGGACAAATAGCAAACATAAAGCTATGTATAGGCGGCTGTCAGAGTTTACAATATTGTCAGATCAGGCAGCTTTATATAGGCGGCCGTCAGATCTTACAATGTTGTCAGATCTTGCCATGTACAGACAATAAAATATTGTTAGCAACAAGTTAATTCTTAGTTCGGACGATTTTAAGAAAACCTTACAATTTCATTACCAGACAATTGTCAGATTATATGCCAACAAAAATTGTCAGTTTAAATTGTTGTCAGATTGTTGTATGAGAAATATTTTAAAAGAATATTGCACTCGAAATTTTAATCTTATCTTAAAAATTTCTGATAGAATTATTCAAGATTGTGATCATGTGTTCCTCAGACAATTGATTTCAACAAACACACATACTGTATAACTCGCTACAAATTTGGGATAAATAGCAAACATAAAGCTATGTATAGACGGCTGTTAGATCTTACAATGTTGTCAAATCTGGCAATATACTGACAATAAAAAATTTGTTAGCAACAGGTCTGTTCAGACTATTATAAGAAATCCTTACTAAAATTGTTGCTAAATAGCTAACATAAAGCTATGAACAGACGGCTGTCAGATCTTACAATGTTGTCAAATCTGGCAATATACTGACTATAAAAAATTGTTAGCAACAGGTCTGTTGAGACTATTATAAGAAAACCTTACTAAAATTGTTGCTAAATAGCAAACATAAAGCTATGAACTGACGGCTGTCAGATCTTACAATGTTGTCAAATATGGCAATATTCACACAATAAAAATTGTTAACAGGTCTGTTCAGGCTATTATAAGAAAACTTTACAGTTTCATTTCCAGACAATTGTCCGATTGTCAGTTTTCACTGTTGTCAGAATGTTGTATGGCAAAAGTTGCCAGATCGTATATTATTAGCAAGTGTTGCCAATAGAAATTATTTCTCTGTCAATGATGACATTATGAAATGCATAAAATTTCCACATCTGACAATAAAATTTGTCAGATAATAATCTTACAATGATCTGACAATGGCAGCGTTATGTGTTTACACGATTGTCAGATGTTTGACAATATTATTTAATTACAATCTACTGGCTATGATTTCTCTGACAACGTTTCAAGGAAAAATTGTATGATTCTACGATTGTTAGACATTTCTCTGACAACATTGAAGTCGATTGAAGTCAGGGATGGATGGATGAATGGAACAAAACTATCTTAAACTGATTTCATTAGTCTTTAAACCTGTCAGTAAACTAATTAATATATAAACTGTTAAGATTTTTAAATTCATTCTTTTGAATATTAAATGATCCCATAAAATTTAGAAAGTGAACCACTTTTAAAATTAACATATCAACATCATATATATCAGTCAGTTAACAAATCCCTTTAGCAGGCATGGGGGTAATGATTACACAAAGTAATTTATTACATGGTTAATTACAAGTACTTGTTATGTGTAATTGAGTAATAACCAATTACAATACTTGTAATTGTAATTGAAAATGTGTAATTGACCAATAACAATTACAAGAAATTGTAATTGGCAAAACCTCAACTACCATTACAAGTAATTGTAATTGTCAAAACTTCAATTACAATTACAAAGAATTGTAATTGGTAAAGCTTCAATTACAATTACTTCAAATGTAATTGTAATTGAAAATGTAGTCATTACCCCCAACCCTGCCCCTTAGTCATAGACTAGACTGTCTAACTATTGCCTCCCTATGGACTAGTCAACTGAGATGTCTATAAACTAGACCATTGAGTACTCTAGAGACAATAATACGTATTATATTGGTCCGACGGCTAATTCATAAGGTAGTTTATAAACTAGTCATTAGGATAGTCCAAAGTGCTCAAAATTGCACGTAAAAGAACTTTAAATTATATAAAATTTTAACTATCGGATAAAAAATGTAATCCTAACAATTTGGCGGAGACGACAAGCTTGTGAACATTGTATCAGAAGTACAAATTTAGATTACTATTTCAATAGAGAAATAAATTTAGAATAGTATAATGTGAATCATTGCTGAACAATTGGAGGACTTGTGGGGTCTTTCAACTTAACATAAATGCAGCTACATTTCTTTTAATAGCTAACAGTTTAAACACACTGTACCCTAATGGTCTGAACACACATTACAAGGGTTAACATAAGTTTGAAATCACTTATACACTCACAAACAATATTTATGCAATGTAACTTAAATATTTAACATATTTATTAAAATTACATTAAAAATAAATAAATAAAAATGTTTAAAATCAAAACTTAAGAAAACAGAAAATCGCTTAAACTCACAAAACAAAACACCATGACATAGAAACACACAAAATGTTTTTTTGTTAAGAAATCATTTTTCTGTTTAATAAAAACAAAAACAACAAAAATTAATAAGAGAGTAAAATGTAAAAATAAATTTAAACAAGTTTGCATAATTTAAACCAAAAAAAAATTATATAATTTTTTTTACCAAAAACCTTAATAAATACCAAAAACAGAAGAAGACATAAGTATTTTAAATAAAAAAATATTTGAAATTTTTTGTTTGTTCACATTATACATATTGTTGTTGTTTGCATATTAATAAATAAATAATTATAATGAATATTTTATAGGATGGGCCTAATATTGGGCTGGTTGCCAAACGATTATTATATGCGTGATATTTGTATTATCGCTTTTATATCAGCTCTAGTGGCCACACTTTTAAGTTTACGTTTTTATTTACGTATTACTGCGGGTAGATGTTTTACGGAGGTAAATTTTCTTAATTTTATTAACAAATACCCCCCAAAAAAAACCTGGCTACTCCCGCTTTATAACTTTTTTTCATCTTGTTTAAATATGTTTAAAGGAAAAGAAATTCCCTGATTTGTAAAAATTATAATTTGTATATAATTATATTTTTTTATAATTAAAATGTTATTATTTTTATTTACTTCTACTACAATATACTTTTCTAGGTTGTTTATAATTTTTTGTTGGATTTTTAAGTTAATTAATTGTTTAATGTTAACTCAGTAGTTTGTTTTTTTTTAGTTTTTTTTCTTTTTTGTAGTTTTGAAGTGTGTCTAAAGCAATTTAAGTTTAGTTTTAATTATTTTTTTTTTCAAGTGGAGGTCAGTGTCGTCTACTATTTTAGGTTAAAGAGTTCAAGACTTTTGGACACATTTTTAAACCTTTCCTTTTTGTGTTATTAGTTTTAAAATACTTTACCACAGTATATTTTAATAAAACTATGTAGTTTTGTTTTTAATTACGAATTATCTTCTTAATTTTTTTTCTAAATTATTAAAAAAAAAATCCAATTTTCCTAAAATTTCAGATAAATTTAAAGATTTTGGGATTAAGTTTGATTTTGTAGATAACTAGCTATACCCACCCAGTGTACTTCACTACCCTAAAAACAATAGTCTAATAGTTTCCCAGATATGCGACTTTCTGTTTTTAATTCATATAAGAGGTGCAACTCCGTCCACTTCTTCCCTAAATGTTCACATGGATATCAAAGTTGTTCGTATAAAATTTTAAGCTTCTAGTTCTGAAAGTTTCTCAGATATACGAATTTTTGTATATGATTCATATAGAAGGTGCCACGCCTTCTATTGATGATTCGCCCATTTTTTGTATTAAATACTCATTTGATACTAAAGTGGTATCAAAAAAAATTTTGAGGACTCCAGGTGTTATATTTTCTCAGATATGCTAATTTTCTTTAGATAGGACATGCCACGCCCACTTTACCTAGGCCGCCTATTTTAACCACAAGTGTTTATATGGACATTAAAGTTGTCCATACAAACTGGAAGACTGTAGGTGCATTTTCTGAGAAATGTGGCTTTTAAAATTTATTTTGTATGTGGGCAAAATGCCACGCCTTCTTTAAATTTCGAAATAAAAAGTAGCCTATAGTTCCTTTCAGGCAAACAGGAAGACGCTGTTCATATACATATATAGATTTTGTATTAATTATTTGTTTAATTTTGCAATTGTTTACTTAAGAAATAACTGCATAATTTACTACTTTTTTAAATATTCAATATTTTTGAATAATTAAATTTTTTCATAAATTTATTAGTTCACAATATTATTGTCTAGTTTTAATAAATAATGAGTTTCTTTTGTTGACCAAAATCCAAAAATATTAGTACATAGAAGTTAAAATATACTGAAATTATTTCTAGCTTAAAAATTTTGTTCATTATTTGCCAATTTTATTAATTTGGTTATAAAAATAGCTTTTAGCAAAATTAGGTAATTAAAGTACTTAAATATCAAAGTTCAATAAGACTTAAGAATAATTAATTAATATTTAATAATTTTTCTATGAGAAGTGCGTTGTTAAATAGATTAATACGTAAAAAGTTTAATAAAAGAGAAAAGTTAAAAGTGAGAATCTAATGTTAAATAATTTACAAATTACATTTCATTAGTAGTAGTTGTAATTGAAGTTTATCTAATTCATATTAATTTTAAATGTATAATTTTTCAGTTAAAATTTGTTTAATTGGAAAAAAAGTATTTCGATTATAAAAGTTCCAAATATTCAATAAAAATTGCAATTACATTACTTTAAAAGCAGGCTTGGGGGTATTTATAAACTTTTCAATTACAATTACAGTTGAAGTAAATGTAATTGAAGTTTTACCAATTACATTTACTTGTAATTGCAATTCAAGTTATGCCAATTACATTTTTTTTGCATTTTACAATGATTTGTAATTGTAATTAAAGAATTTCTAAATTGAAGAAATTCCAAATACAATTACTTGTAATTGTGAATTTTGCCCACATGTAACTTGTTATTTATTAATGCCTAAATTACAATTAAATGTAATTGGTAAACTTCAACTACAATGACAATTAGCTGTAATTGGCAAAACTTCAATTACAATTCTAAACAATTGTAATTGGTTACTACCCAATTACACATTACAAGTAATTATAATTTAGCATGTTATGAACTACTTTGTGTAATCACAACCCTTCAAGCCTGATTAAAAATAATGGTAATTGAAATATTACTAATTACAATATTTCAAATTACAATAACTTTAATTATAATAGTTATAAAGTTCACTGCATTTTTGTATTCATTACTATTCTTTTTTTGGATTATTTAATTGTAATGCAGCTATTTTCCATTACTATTATTCAGAAAAGTAATCATTATAACATTTTAATTCATTACTATTACTTGCTCAGAAATTTAATAATTGAAATTACTTGTAATTACAAATTAATAAATTTAAACTGCAAGTAATTGAAATAGATTTTTTGTTCAATTACATATAACAAGTAAGTTTAAGTTTTAAAAAAATTTTTTACAATTACATTAGTAATTGGCTAAATAATGAATTACTTAATGCAATTCATTACCCCTTAAGCCTGCTGAACTTTGATCTTTTTTTAAAAAGAGCTATAAATATTAATTAAGAACTATTAATATTATTTTTAATTGCTTATCTTTAAAAATGTAATGCCTTTTGATTTTGTAATTAATCAATTCTATTAAATCTATAAATCAAATATAATTATATATGGTCTGACCCCTTTTATAATTTTAAAGTACGTCTATGGTTTAACTGTTTTTTTAAACGACCTACTAACAAATTCATATAAAAAAAATGAGTTATTTAAAAAACAATTTTTTGTTTTTCAATTGTTTTGTTATTATTATTGTTTTAACTGGTATTTAAATATACATTTTTAAATAGTCATGATTGCTTTTTATACGTTTTGGCTTAACTGGTACTAAATTAAGTAAAATGTACTTTATACGGTCTTACAATGACGTACTGTTTATCATATTTCTCATACGTTTTGTTTCTTTTTATTAGAAAATAACTATTATAAAGGTACTTTAATTTAACGATTATATTGTTAAATGTTTAAAATAACAACAATTATATTATGAATTGTATAAAATTATTTATTATTCATAATGGAATTATTAGCGAAATATATTAATTTTGATTAGAAAAAAACTGGTTTAATAGTTCAAAAGAATTTTATGTACAATTTATTAGTGTTTGTTATTAGTTAAATAACTTTAAATGTTTTTGAAATAAAAAAATATCGCTAAGATTCCCCTGAATGGAATGTGCTCTGAGGAAAGAATTTTTTTTAATTATTTTAAGTAATTCATTATAATGGTCAATTACAATTACTTTTATGTAATTGAAGATTTTTCAGTTACAATTACTTGTAATTGTATAGGTAGTGCGGAAAATATTGACAATTACAAGTAATTGTAAATTCTTCAATTAAAATTACAATTAATTGTAATTGGCAGGGATAGTGTTTAATGATTACACAAAGTAATTTATTACATGGTCAATTACAATTAATTTTCCAATTACAATTACTTGTAATGTGTAACCGCCAATAACCAATTACAATTACATGTAATTGTAATTCAATTATTGCCAATTACAATTATTTGTAATTGTTGTTGAAGTTTCCAATTAAAATTACTTGTAATTGTAATTTAAGTATAACTAATTACAAATTAAATGTAATTATAAGGAACAAAATTCACAATTACAATTAATTGTAATTGGCAAAACTTCAATTACAATTACAAGTAATTGTAATTGGTAAAGCCTCAATTACGATAACTTTAAATGTAATTGTATTTGAAAATTACCCTTCAAACCTGGTAATTGATTATTGCTCAATTACACATTACAAATAATTGTAATTTGGAAAATTTAAATTTCAATTACAATTACTTCAAATAAAATTGTAAAACATTGAAAAAAGTATCTAGAAATTCTATCTTTGTTGTCGTTCCCCGGCTTTGGTTCTGCTTTACAAACTCCCTCAAATAAATCCCCTTTAAACCACAATAAACTAATAATTTTCTCAACTATTTCTCTAATTATTACAGACAATAATGGAAGGAAAAACTGTAATCATTACTGGTGCCAACAGTGGTATTGGCAAGGAAACTGCCCGTGATTTGGCCAAACGTGGTGCTCGTATTATTATGGCTTGCCGTAATTTGGAAACTGCCAATGCTGTTAAAGGTATAAAACTCTTTAAAACTTCTACTATAATATACAAAGTTATTAATTTTTAAATTACTTTCCTGCCAACAGAGGAAATTGTCAAGGAAACCGGCAACAATAAATTGATTGTCAAGAAATTGGATTTGGGCAGTTTCAAGTCGGTACGTGAATTTGCCACTGATATTGTAAAGAATGAAAAGAAAATCGATGTTCTGATACACAATGCCGGTATGGCTTTGGCCTTCCGTGGTCAAACCAGTGAGGATGGCATTGAATTGACCATGGCTACCAATCACTATGGTCCATTTTTGTTGACTCATTTGTTAATCGATGTTTTAAAGAAGAGTGCCCCTGCACGTATTGTTATTGTAGCCTCTGAACTGTATCGCTTGGCTTCAGTGAATGTTAACAAATTGAATCCTATTGGCACATTCCCCGCTGCTTACTTGTACTATGTCTCCAAGTTTGCCAACATTTACTTTGCCCGTGAATTGGCTAAACGTTTGGAGGGATCTGGTGTCACCGTTAACTTCTTGCATCCCGGTATGATTGATTCTGGCATTTGGCGTAATGTACCCTTCCCCTTGAACTTGCCTATGATGGCTATTACTAAGGGTTTCTTTAAGACTACTAAGGCTGGTGCTCAAACTACCATCTATTTGGCTACTTCCGATGAAGTGGCCAATGTTCATGGTAAATATTTTATGGATTGTAAGGAGGCCACTTTAAATGCTGCCGCTATGGATGAAGAGAAGGGCTTGAAGATTTGGGAAGAATCTGTGAAAATGGTCAAATTGACTCCTCAGGATCCAAAGATCTAAGTTTATATTGTCTAGAGACTGAGTGTAATTTTTTTCTATAAGTAGGTTTGTTTTATTTTAATTTGTAATTTGTGGTATCTGCTGCAGTCTTTTAAAAAAAAAAATATTTACTTTAAGTTTTACTTTTTAATGACTTTTTTTAAATAAAAAAAATAAAAAAACAAAAAGGTTGAATTTCGATTTCTATCAATGTGATTTTTTCAAAAATTCTTAATGAATCCGTACTTGAATCAAGAACATATTTTTTACTTGCTTTCAGAAAATCCGTACTTATTGTATAGACACCCGGTATTAATCGGTAAACAGATCTTAAACCAATATGCCCCAATCTGATATTGTCAGACAATTTAAGTGGGACACCACAATACCAAATTTCTTAGCACCACCTTCCAATGGATCCATCCGTCATTTTAGTCAATCAGTTACAACTAGGGGGGATGTTATTCAAAATCAATTCCAGATCGGGAATTTGATTTCTAGAGTTGTATGAGAGAACCTACTTTAAACAATTGCATAATTGAAGTGATTCGATGTTGCTTATCATTATAGAATCCTTTCTTAAACTAATATATGGCAATTAAACCAGGAAAACATTTTTATTAATTAAAACACTGTAACAATCACAAATTTTTAATTTTCTGAGAACCATACAAATAAACAATTCACAAACGTTTTAAAAGAAATTCGATATTTTCAATCAAAAATCAAGTACATTTTACAAGCAACAAAAATAACAACTACATGAAATACAAAGTAAAATTACATACAAAAATTTTAAGAAAAAAAAATCAAACAAACTGGTTTAAAGCAGAACACAAAATTAACTCATAAAGGATATTAATGAATAATATATCCTTCAATGAACACATATACAAAGATACACAAAATACTCTACCATATATAGATTATCAAAAGGGAATAAAAGTTCCCACACTCTCGAACAAGTCATAAACGCAAAAGTTCAATCACTAACTAACACTCATACACACGAAAGCAGTGACATTTATACTCTCACAAACAGTGCCTCTTACAATTACCTGTTGTTGGTGCTGCTGCCGTTTGCAAACATTGCAACCGCAACCATATCAAAAGTAGATCTGCCAACAAAATGTACAAAACGTCTGGAGACTAAATTCCCAAAGGACAACAGGATACCGAAAAAAGAAGAAAATTAAATGCTGAGAGAAGATTAACAGATAATGAAATTGGCCACAATAATCAAAATCATGAGGATGATGAGTAGCACACACACACTTATACACACACCCCTTTTCAACACTTCTTGTAATTCAATGTGTTGAGCACATAATTATAGAGAGCCAGAGATATGTAGGTGATGGCAATAACTTATTAGTGTTGGTTTAGATATTAAAGGAATGAGAATGGTACACACGAAAAGAAATTGTACAAATACTTTTTATCAATCAGAAAATATTAGATTTCGAATTTTGTTTTTTGGTTTATGAATATAAAGAATGTGAAATGGTTTATCAGCAGGCCGGTTATCGTAATAAAAATTTCAGAACATAAGGGTTTTCAGATAAGTGTTAGCAGTCCATGTGACCCAAATAACCTCAATCTTACCATTAACGGAAACCCTCAATATTTCGATCAATGTCTCCCTGCAGATTTTCTTAAATGGCGGATCAAAGATCTGTCAAGGCTGTCAAACCTTTACTTTATTATTCACTTGAAGAAACTCCAGATGATCGGATTCTTAAGTTACTAGAAAAATCAGAATATGAAAAGGATGTTGATTGGACAAGAATATCGGTGATGTTCACAAAATTTTATATGAGAACACAAGGTATTCAATTCTTTTGAACGTGCACTAAATCTAGCCTATTCTATAAAAACATTTAAAGATCAGATATCGGACAACACCAGAATATGAAAAGAACGCCAGAGCGGAAACCAAAGATTTTTGATTTCTCACCGAACCTTTAACATATGGTGAACAAAACTTGAAACCAAAAAGGGGTAGAAAACTATGGAAACGGCCAGAACAGGAGAAGAAGGGTAGACCAAAGGAGCCAGGCCAAAAGGGGACGGGGAGGCCAGGGGACAAGGGAACCCCAGGGGGAGGAAAAGGGAGCGGGGGAAAACGCGGAAGGGGAAGGGGCACCAAGAGGGGACAAGAGAGCGCCACGGAGCGAGAAGAAGCGAGCGAGCGAGCGAGCAGCGAGCGAGCGAGCGAGCGCGCGAGCGAGCGAGCGAGCGAGCGAGCGAGCGAGCGAGCGAGCGAGCGAGCGAGCGAGCGAGCGAGCGAGCGAGGAGCGAGCGAGCGAGCGAGCGAGCGAGCGAGCGAGAGAAGAGCGAGCGAGCGAGCGAGCGAGCGAGCGAGAGCGAGCGAGCGAGCGAGCGAGCGAGCGAGCGAGCGAGCGAGCGAGCGAGCGAGCGAGCGAGCGAGCGAGCGAGCGAGCGAGGAGCGAGCGAGCGAGCGAGCGAGCGAGCGATCGTATCTAGCGAGCGATCTAGCTATCTACACTATCTATCTATCTACTAGCTAGCTAGCGATCTATCGAGCAGCAGCATCTAGCTATCTAGCTACGAGCTACGAGCGAGATCGATCTAGCGAGCGATCGATCTGGCACTAGCATCGAGCGAGCTATCGATCTATCTATCGAGCTATCATCATCAGCATCTATCTATCAGCTATCTAGCGATCTATCTATCTAGCTAGCATATCTATCTATCTCATCTATCTATCTATCTATCTATCTATCATCTATTATCTATCTATCTATCTTCTATCTATCTATCTATCTATAATCTATCTATCTATCATCATCTATTATTATCTATCTATCTTTTCTTCCTAACTATACCTACATTAAGTACCACTGGTACAAAAGTACCCCTTATTATTCATAAGCATCCCGCTTCAAACTCATCACAATGTGGCAGATTAAAAAAAAACTGATGATAACAGTTAAATTTGTCAGCAAAGAGGCAAGAGAGAGAAACACGCTTCCACATTAACAAAGAGACCAGTGATAATACTAGTGTATGACACGTGTCATAAGCTTTTTCTTTTGAGCATCCGATAATGATCATCAAATAATGGTAATTTTGTTACAACAACTTACATATGTATAATTAATTTATTTAATGACCATAATTGAAATTCAATATTTTTCTAAAAGATTAACAAAAAAATTACTTACTATCTATTATATGGCGAAAAAAAGCAACGAAGTTGCAATAAGATTAAAAGATAAATGCTAGTAAGAGTAAGGATATTTTGATTTTGAGAATTTTAAAAGTAAAATGATTGTTAGTAGCGGAATAATTATAGTGTTTATTTTATATTTAACTAACAGTTATATGTTTTTAAGAGTTTAAGCAAATAATTGTAGATTGTATATGTTTAAAATGGTACTTAATGTGAGAAAAATTAGTTATAACGGTGGGAACTTTTATTTGAAATTTGTGAAATTGTGGGAATAAAATTGTAAGAGCAATGTTGCGTTGAAAAAATTTTATAATATTTTAAAAGAAATACATCAACAAACTTTAAATTAATTAAAAACTGTCTTCTTTGTCACACTGTGACAGTTTATTTCTTGAGGAATATTTCTTTATTTTGTCCTGATAATTGTAAAATTGTAAAAACAAACACATATAGTTGTTTCATAAAATATAATTAAAAATTGTGTGTTTTTATAGTTTTCGCTTACTAACCCCATCCAGCTTACTACTTGTATCTGTCCTGGGATATCACATTTCTAAAAACAACAAAAAAATATTACAATATTTGGCGCGCTTCATTCAAGTGTACTTGAATTGGTTGCTTAAAGAAAATACTACAATCAATTTTCAATATTTGAAAAAAATGTGTCACATTTATGAAGTCTCTATAAAGTAATTTAATACTTTTTAATAAACACAATGATCCCATGTATTTTTTTGTAGTGTGTTTTTTTATTAGCCACTGTATTTAATATTTTCTTTCTTCGACACACACAATCACTCAGTTAAGTTAACGAGGCCACAATTCTGAAACAGTTAATTTTTTATTAAAAAATTTCAAAATTTCTTAGTTTATATCCTTATAATTGTAGTTGTAGGAAAGCAAAAAGGGGAAATATATTTAAACCATCGTAGACCAGCTGTCACCTCTGGATTTTAGCAGTTTCAATGTTAGAGGAACTAGCTCGTACCATGACATATTGCTTTGTGTTGACAGTTGGAATGGTGAGATATCGATACTTTTGTTCGTCTTATTTTTTTTCTGAGTACAAATATAACATGTCTCGGAAATGTCATAAGGTCCTTAAGGAAACATTAAGTAGGAGTAGTTTAGTTGGACAGTTGTTTAAATTTGGAAATTTATTAAGAAAAACAATGTGAAAAGTATATTTTTTAATTACTAGTAAAAATGGTAAACAAAACTGGTTAAAGTAGATAGAAATTAATACGTCTTAAATAAAGCCAACTATAAACTAATGTGTCCTGGATGCTACAACTTTTATTCCAAACCTAATTAAAGTTCACCTTGTACAACTTGTGGACCAACTTGCCAATAAATATTTGTCATTAATGCTCAATAATTACCTAGCAAAAACTTGGTAATGACTTCCAATTGTAACCACTTACTTTTTAATGACTACTATATATCGTCCTGATTACAAAGAAGTAGATGCTTTCAGTTGGAAGCTTAAGAGTGTGGACTCGGAAAGATTGTATTGCACTTTCTCCTAAGCTATCCAATAAATGTTTGACAAGGATGGAAATGAATTGACCGATCCTGACCCAGAATATCAAATTTAGATGGATGCGTTTTCTTTTGATAACAAATATATCGGATCGGAAGAAGGACAACTCTTCACCTTCTTAATCTAGGCAATTAGCCAATATTCCCCAAAACATTTAAACTCCAAAACTTTGATTATCAATATTAACCTGTTGCAAAAAAATAAAACAATAATTATCAAAATACACAAATAAAAATTGAACTCTCTTTGACACTGATTTCAATAATTCCCACACTGTCTTCTCAGAAGAAAAAAAAAAAAAACAAAATAAAGAATATACAAAAATAAGCGAAGAAAAAACACCGTTTTCAAATTGCTGATACATATATTTCACTAAAAATGTAGTCAAGTGTAAAGGCATTCGATGATGAAGATCACACTCGACCAATATCACATTACATGGTGGGAATTCTTTACACTGTCTCATGACTCTCTACTATACTTATGATCGTACAATGCACAACAACATATACTATCACTCTCAAAGCGGTAAGAAAGTCAACTCTACAACCACTATCAAACAAATCAACGACGTGTGTGACAAACAACTGAGATTTAAACGTAGTTTCAACCGGTTTCAATTAAACTCCAGTCTATTAAACAATCTGGGTATAAATTACACAGTGTTGACAAAGTTAAGAACGAAAAAAAAATTATAATAATTCGATCAAGAAGCAAGAACAGCAAAGCATACTTTGTCGCAAAACAAAAAAATGTTGCTTCTGATTGTCAAATTGAATTAAAAATGAAATATGAATGAGAAAGTCTACCAGTCTTCGTTAAAGTTGGAATATGAAATATGTATATATAGAAATTTTAAGTTCTCAAGAAAAATTGTAATAATGCTTCATCATTTCCAGTAGTGATATCAGTAAATGTAAAGTAGTTATTAAGAAGAGGGTGGAAAGATAGCGTTTCGACAGGGTGCAACAATTGGCAACACCACAACGGCTAACCCTACAAGGCCTTGATTACGGGTAAAATGAATTAAAGACATACCTGTTGGAACTAATCCCTTCTATTACCGTTATGTTCGCGAAAAAGATCGAATTAAAGACCGGCATAATTTGAAGATCAGGGGGATTATTCTATAACATCATACAATACTCGATCAATGTCGGTGTTGCGGAGATGACAATCCTTGGTCGTTGTTCGTTCAATTCCGAGTCGTTTCAGTGCGAAGTACCGATTGTCGTGGGAACGATGAAATGATAAAAGCTTATGCAAGACAGCTATCAATACTGTGCAACAAACAGATATCAATTTCCACCGCGATAGTACGCACTAGAGTGCTATTGGCGCAACTAAAATCGGGATGTTATTACACGTTAAAACTAGTATTGGTAGAGAATAAACGACATCATTCAAGATCTCTATTCTACTTATGACATAGGCCCATACAATGTTCAACAGCCTTTCAACTTCAAACTGAGTTAGAATCTGAATCACTTTCAACCGATCCGACAGTCTATTGGGTATAGATCTAGCTGATTTGGATAACTAGAGCGAAGAAGATGAAGATTAGGAAATAATATAACTTTGATGAATCGTTACCAAGGCTCCGTCGAAGGCAAGGTCTCCAGTCTTCAGGAAATTGCTATTTTATTATTTTATTTAACTTTCTAAAGCGTAGAACAAATTGCAATTGGGCGGTACTTATATTGGATAAAGTAGTCCCCTCGCTAACCACTTTCCAACAATTAGTAAATATATCAACTCGATAAGAAAGATGAATAGTTTTCTAATTGAATGGGCCAGTATATAAGAACAAGACCGGGATTGCGAAATGAAATATGTAAAACCTTTGGCAGAATGGTCAGGCTGATATAAACGAGATTCACCAGGTCCAATGCACTTACAATAAGTTGCATCGTACCGCAGAGACATGAATCTGATTATTGACTTGCAAAATATGCCTTTTCTGCATGAACAATTTGTGGATATTGGGACAATCGATATCGATCGAAACTTTTATTGAAATCCTATTGAGATATCGATCGATGCAATAAAAAAGAAGGTATTCGATAAATACGAAATCTAAAGTATTAGGTGAAACAAGCCAGAATTTTGTATTCTGGTAGAATAATCTAACTGATAGCATTACAAGGAATGAACATTCATCTTGGTTTTCGTTTGTTAAAAACAAATTATCCCACCAAAATAATGTGGCACTGAATACAAAGCCAGATATAAACTTTCCACTGCAGCCATTACAAATGGCCGCAAATATTGTATTGGAAATATTAACATTCTCTTGTACTTGTCTAACCATCTAACAGGCATTTAATAAAACTGGCCTTTTCCAACACATTAAAAAAAATAGAAATGGATTTGGTTTTCTTTTCTGTTTCGTATGTGTATATATTTTTTTCTAATAAACAGACGCCAATATTTTTAACATAAAAGCAAACGATGAAGCCCCAAGAATGCGCGCTAACGCCAAGAAAAAGTATTTCATTGATTTTTGAAACCAAAGAAATATTTTTATTTTGGAAAATGTTTTCTTTTTTTTGTTTTGTACGTCGTATTAAGTTGTAAACATGAAGAAAAAGGCGTAAAATTGAAAAAAAAGCAAATGGAAATGCCAAACAATCTAACGTCTAGAGTATACATAGTAGTGAAAAGAAGATTTATGTAGAGAGCGATCATGTGAATGTTAATTGTTGTTAAAAGGACTAATCTTAAAAATGTAGAATTTTAATATGTTACTAAATTATTGTTTATTTTAGAAAATAAATTAAGCTTATTTCAGAAAGAATATAAATTCGAATATTACTAGTTAATTAATGTAATTTTAGGTTCGGTTTTATCTATCTATCTATCTATCTATCTATCTATCTATCTATCTATCTATCTATCTATCTATCTATCTATCTATCTATCTATCTATCTATCTATCTATCTATCTATCTATCTATCTATCTATCTATCTATCTATCTATCTATCTATCTATCTATCTATCTATCTATCTATCTATCTATCTATCTATCTATCTATCTATCTATCTATCTATCTATCTATCTATCTATCTATCTATCTATCTATCTATCTATCTATCTATCTATCTATCTATCTATCTAGCTATCTATCTATCTATCTATCTATCTATCTATCTATCTATCTATCTACTATCTATCTATCTATCTATCTACTAT
This sequence comes from Lucilia sericata, assembly GCF_015586225.1. Classification (NCBI taxonomy): domain Eukaryota; kingdom Metazoa; phylum Arthropoda; class Insecta; order Diptera; family Calliphoridae; genus Lucilia; species Lucilia sericata. The sequence continues at coordinate 224,184 of NW_023994670.1, read as the reverse complement.
CTATCTATCTATCTATCTATCTATCTATCTATCTATCTATCTATCTATCTATCTATCTATCTATCTATCTACTATCTATCTATCTATCTATCTATCTATCTATCTATCTATCTATCTATCTATCTATCTATCTATCTATCTATCTATCTATCTTATCTATCTATCTATCTATCTATCTATCTATCTATCTATCTATCTATCTATCTATCTATCTATCGATCTATCTATCTATCTATCTATCTATCTATCTATCTATCTATCTATCTATCTATCTATCTATCTATCTATCTATCTATCTATCTATCTATCTATCTATCTATCTAACTATCTATCTAACTAACTATTTATCTATCTATCTATCTATACATACGTGTATTACTCAAAAACTACGACCTGTAGTTTGGTTACAAGATTTACAGGACGGACTGCTTAGCGGACCAAAAAAGTAATTCTGATTGAACAAACATCTAATAGAGAATCCTTAAAAACACTAGATCTTAATCAATTAACGCTACAACATGTGTGTTTAAATAAACATGATTTGTGTAACAATTGTTAAATTATTTCTAACACAAGAAACAATTTCATTCCACTAGTAATGTATTTACTTTGAACATATCAAAAGAAGGATTTTCTGGTTGATGATTTTAACAAATCAAGTCAATAAAAAAGTCAAAAATTTTATTTAAAGCCACCCTGGCAATGAGCCCTCAAGTAACATTGATACACAAACCTACAACAAGATATTAATGACGATAATTGAGAGAACTATTAATTAAGTACCGGATAATATGAAATTCTCCCTTTATTATCAAAGAAAGTACCAAAAATGTTGGTCTGCCCATTTGTGTTTGTTTAAATTCTTAAGTGTAAAAATTATAAGGGAAGTTCGTTGTTAAGTTAATAATGGGTGAATGCGAGCAGACCCATGAGGTGGATGTGGTAAAGGAATTATTATTAGGGTTGTTTATTTGAATGCGGTTTATTTTGTAACCAAATTTGAAGAAAAAGTTATTGTAATTAATTTGTAACCATAGTGTTGTGATTGATTTGAAAGTCTACTTTTTTCCAAATACACAATATTTGCACAGGTGAATGTATCAAAACTTAACTCACACCTGTATTTGCAAAACAATTTTATTATGCTTATACGAATGTGCAATTAAAGGATCTTCTTTAGACAAAACTTTTTCGAAGCAGGACATTCATATTCCATAGCTGAGGTATTGACAAATGGACGACAGAAAACTCGGAGCTCTTGAAAGAGGAAACAAAAATCTTTAAACATTTCAAATTTAATTAAACAGAAACCTTTGAACTTTTAAAAAAGATAGATAGAAAATATTTTATTATTTTGTGACAATTTCTTATCTCAAAATAATTATTCAAAATTTATTTAGAAATAATAAACAAGCTATGCTGATTTAAAGACAAAGTAATTAGTTGAGTTCTAGCATTACTCTTAGAAAGAATAATGAAACTCTTCTTAATAATAGGTTTAATTTGTGGCCTTATTATCGCTAATAAAGCGGCGGTAATGAGAGGAAATTATGCAGATCCAAGTAAAATTTTATTAGATTAAAACTATAAATTCTAAATAATATTATTATGTTTTTTTTTATATAAAAAGGACACCCAGGTAAATGTGTATATCGTGATATGATATTGTCGCCTGGAGAACATCCCTATTCAAAGTGTGGGCGCATGTTGTGCGGTGAAACTGGATGGATAGCTTTTCATACGTAAGTTTAAATTTTTTATTTACTTTATACATTATAAACATGTCTTTTGTCTATTCAGCTGTGGTGCCATACTACCACCAGAAGGTCATAAGCTGGGAGAATCCGTTTATCCAGATTCACCATATCCGAAATGTTGTGAAAGGCATTATATTCCAATTGAAAAGGAAAATGAGTAAAATATAAAGAAAATCCAAAAACTCGCAAAATTTAATAAAAATAAAAAACTCAACTTTGTTTATACAAAATCAATTAAAAAACTTAAAATTGGCCATAGTTCCTTAAAAAACGCACCAATGGAGAAAATATTGAAAATTTGTGATCACTCATATTTCTTACCAAAAATCGATTTTTATACCAAAAACTTAAATCGGCTGTAGTTCCTTAAATAACGCTCCAATTGAGAAAATATTGAAAATCACTCATATATTTTTATATGAAAAATCGATTTTTATATGATTAATTTAAAATCGGCTGTAGTTTCTTAAATAACGCTCCAATTGAGAAAATAGTGAAAATCCGTGATCACTCATATTTCTCACCAAAAATCGATTTTAATATGAAAAACATAAAATCGGCTGTAGTTTCCTAAATAACGCTCCAATTGAGAAAATAGTGAAAATCTGTGATCCCTCATATTTCCCACCAAAAACCGATTTTTATATCAAAAACTTAAAATCGGCTGTAGTTTCTTAAATAACGCTCCAATTGAGAAAATAGTGAAAATCTGTGATCACTCATATTTCTCACGAAAAATCGATTTTTATATGAAAAACTTAAAATCGGCTGTAGTTTCTTAAATAACGCTCCAATTGAGAAAATAGTTAAAATCTGTGATCACTCATATTTCTCACCAAAAATCGATTTTTATATGAAAAACCTTAAATCGGCTGTAGTTTCTTAAATAACGCTACAATTGAGAAATAGTTAAAATCTGTGATCACTCATATTTCTCACCAAATATCGATGTCTATATGGAAAACTTAAAATCGGCTGTAGTTTCTTAAATAACGCTCCAATTGAGAAAATAGTGAAAATCTGTGGTCACTCATATTTCTCACCAAATATCGATTTTTATATGAAAAACTTAAATCGGCTGTAGTTTCTTAAATAACGCTCCAATTGAGAAAATATTGAAAATCTGCGATCACTCATATTTCTCACCAAAAATCGATTTTTATATGAAAAACCTAAAATCGGCTGTAGTTTCTTAAATAACGCTCCAATTGAGAAAACAGTGAAAATCTGCGATCACTCATATTTCTCACCTAAAATCGATTTTTATATAAAAAGTTAAAATGTGCTGTAGTTTCTTAAATAACGCTCCAATTGAGAAAATAGTGAAAATCTGTGATCACTCATATTTCTCACCCAAAATCGATATTTATATGAAAAACTTAAATCGGCTGTAGTTTCTTAAATAACGCTCCAATTGAGAAAATAGCGAAAATGCGTGATCACTCATATTTCTCACCAAAAATCGATTTTAATATGAAAAACATAAAATCGGCTGTAGTTTCCTAAATAACGCTCCAGTTGAGAAAATAGTGAAAATCTGTGATCCCTCATATTTCCCACCAAAAACCGATTTTTATATCAAAAACTTAAAATCGGCTGTAGTTTCTTAAATAACGCTCCAATTGAGAAAATAGTTAAAATCTGTGATCACTCATATTTCTCACCAAAAATCGATTTTTATATGAAAAACTTTAAATCGGCTGTAGTTTCTTAAATAACGATCCAATTGAGAAATAGTTAAAATCTGTGATCAATCACCAAAAATCGATTTTTATATAAAAAACTTAAATCGGCTGTAGTTTCTTAAATAACGCTCCAATTGAGAAAATAGTGAAAATCTGTGATCACTCATATTTTCCAGGAAAAATCAATTTTTATATGAAAAACTTAAAACGGCTCTAGTTTCTTAAATAACGCTGCAATTGAGAAAATAGTGAAAATCTGTGATCACTCATATTTCCCAGGAAAAATCGATTTTTATATCAAAAACTTAAAACGGCTGTAGCTCCTTAAATAATGCTCCAATTGAGAAAATAGTGAAAAACTGTGATCAATCATTTTTCCCAAGAAAAATCGATTTTTATATCAAAAACTTAAATCGGCTGTAGTTTCTTAAATAACGCTCCAATTGAGAAAATATTGAAAATCTGTGCTCACTCATATTTCTCACCAAAAATCGATTTTTATATGAAAAACATAAAATCGGCTGTAGTTTCTTAAATAACGCTTCAATTGAAAAAATATTGAAAATCTGTGATCACTCATATTTCTCACCAAATATCGATGTCTATATGGAAAACTTAAAATCGGCTGTAGTTTCTTAAATAACGCTCCAATTGAGAAAATATTGAAAATCTGCGATCACTCATATTTCTCACCAAAAATCGATTTTTATATGAAAAACCTAAAATCGGCTGTAGTTTCTTAAATAACGCTCCAATTGAGAAAACAGTGAAAATCTGTGATCACTCATATTTCTCACCTAAAATCGATTTTTATATAAAAAGTTCAAATGTGCTGTAGTTTCTTAAATAATGCTCCAATTGAGAAAATAGTGAAAATCTGTGATCACTCATATTTCTCACCCAAAATCGATATTTATATGAAAAACTTAAAACGGCTGTAGTCCCTTAAATAACGCTCCAATTGAGAAAATAGTGAAAAAATCGATTTTTATATCAAAAACTTAAATCGGCTGTAGTTTCTTAAATAACGCTCCAATAGATAAAATAGTGAAAATCTGTGATCACACATATTTCCCACCAAAAATCGATTTTTATATGAAAAACTTAAAATCGGCTGTAGTTTCTTAAATAACGCTCCAATTGAGAAAATAGGGAAAATCTGTGATCACTCATATTTCTCACCAAAAATTGATTTTTATATGAAAAACTTAAAATCGGCTGTAGTTTCTTAAATAACGCTCCAATTGAGAAAATAGTGAAAATCTGTGATCACTCATATTTCTCACCAAAAATCGATTTTTATATGAAATACTTAAAATCGAAAATAGTGAAAATATGTGATCACTCATGTTTCCCAAGAAAAATCGATTTTTATAAGAAAAATTAAAATCGTCTGTAGTTTCTTAAATAACGCTCCAATTGAGAAAATAGTGAAAATCTGTGATCACTCATATTTCTCAACAAAAATTGATTTTTATATGAAAAACTTAAAATCGGCTGTAGTTTCTTAAATAACGCTCCAATTGAGAAAATAGTGAAAATCTGTGATCACTCATTTATCCCAAGGAAAATCGATTTTTATATGAAAAACTTAAAATCGGCTGCAGTTTCTTAAATAACGCTCCAATTGAGAAAATAGTGAAAATCTGTGATCACTCATATTTCTCACCAAAAATCGATTTTTATATGAAAAACTTAAAATCGGCTGTAGTTTCTTAAATAACGCTCCAATTGAGAAAATAGTTAAAATCTGTGATCACTCATATTTTCCAAGAAAAATCGATTTTTATATGAAAAACATAAAATCGACTGTAGTTTCTTAAATAACGCTCCAATTGAGAAAATAGTGAAAATCTGTGATCACTCATATATCCCAGGAAAAATCGATTTTTATATGAAAAACTTAAAATCGGCTGTAGTTTCTTAAATAACGCTCCAATTGAGAAAATAGTGAAAATCTGTGATCACTCATATTTTTATATGAAAAATCGATTTTAATATGATAAACTTAAAATCGGCTGCAGTTGGTTAAATAACGCTCCAATTGAGAAATTAGTGAAAATCTGTAATCACTCATATTTCTCACCAAAAATCGATTTTTATATGAAATACTTAAAATCGAAAATAGTGTGAAAATATGTGATCACTCATGTTTCCCAAGAAAAATCGATTTTTATAAGAAAAATTAAAATCGTCTGTAGTTTCTTAAATAACGCTCCAATTGAGAAAATAGTGAAAATCTGTGATCACTCATATTTCCCACCAAAAATCGATTTTTATATGAAAAACTTAAATCGGCTGTAGTTTCTTAAATAACGCTCCAATTGTGAAAATCTGTGATCACTCATATTTTCCACCAAAAATCGATTTTTATATGAAAAACTTAAATCGGCTGTAGTTTCTTAAATAACGCTCCAATTGAGAAAATAGTGAAAATCTGTGATCACTCATGTTTCCCAAGAAAAATCGATTTTTATAAGAAAAACTTAAAATCGGCTGTAGTTTCTTAAATAACGCTCCAATTGAGAAAATAGTGAAAATCTGTGATCACTCATATTTTTATACGAAAAATCGATTTTAATATGATAAACTTAAAATCGGCTGCAGTTTGTTAAATAACGCTCCAATTGAGAATATAGTGAAAATCTGTGATCACTCATATTTCTCACCAAAAATCGATTATAAGAAAAACTTAAAATCGGCTGTAGTTTCTTAAATAACGCTCTAATTGAGGAAATAGTGAAAATCTGTGATCACTCATATTTCCCAAAAAAAATCGATTTTTATATGAAAAACTTAAAATCGGCTGTAGTTTCTTAAATAACGCTCCAATTGAGAAATTAGTGAAAATCTGTGATCACTCATATTTCTCACCAAAAATCGATTTTTATATGAAAAACTTAAAATCGGCTGCAGTTTCTTAAATAACGCTCCAATTGAGAAAATAGTGAAAATCTGTGATCACTCATATTTCTCACCAAAAATCGATTTTTATATGAAAAACTTAAAATCGGCTGTAGTTTCTTAAATAACGCTCCAATTGAGAAAATAGTGAAAATCTGTGATCACTCATATTTCTCACCAAAAATCGATTTTTATATGAAAAACTTAAAATCGGCTGTAGTTTCTTAAATAACGCTCCAATTGAGAAAATAGTGAAAATCTGTGATCACTCATATTTCTCACCAAAAATCGATTTTTATATGAAAAACTTAAAATCGGCTGTAGTTTCTTAAATAACGCTCCAATTGAGAAAATAGTGAAAATCTGTGATCACTCATATTTCTCACCAAAAATCGATTTTAATATGATAAACTTAAAATCGGCTGCAGTTTGTTAAATAACGCTCCAATTGAGAATATAGTGAAAATCTGTGATCACTCATATTTCTCACCAAAAATCGATTATAAGAAAAACTTAAAATCGGCTGTAGTTTCTTAAATAACGCTCTAATTGAGGAAATAGTGAAAATCTGTGATCACTCATATTTCCCAAAAAAAATCGATTTTTATATGAAAAACTTAAAATCGGCTGTAGTTTCTTAAATAACGCTCCAATTGAGAAATTAGTGAAAATCTGTGATCACTCATATTTCTCACCAAAAATCGATTTTTATATGAAAAACTTAAAATCGGCTGTAGTTTCTTAAATAACGCTCCAATTGAGAAAATAGTGAAAATCTGTGATCACTCATATTTCTCACCAAAAATCGATTTTTATATGAAAAACTTAAAATCGGCTGTAGTTTCTTAAATAACGCTCCAATTGAGAAAATAGTGAAAATCTGTGATCACTCATATTTCTCACCAAAAATCGATTTTTATATGAAAAACTTAAAATCGGCTGTAGTTTCTTAAATAACGCTCCAATTGAGAAAATAGTGAAAATCTGTGATCACTCATATTTCTCACCAAAAATCGATTTTTATATGAAAAACTTAAAATCGGCTGTAGTTTCTTAAATAACGCTTCAATTGAGAAAAGTGTGAAAATCTGTGATCACTCATATTTCTCACCAAAAATCAATTTTTATATGAAAAACATAAAATCGGCAGTAGTTCCTTAAATAACGCTCCAATTGAGAAAATAGTGAAAATCTGTGATCACTCATATTTCTCACCAAAAATCGATTTTTATATGAAAAACATAAAATCGGCAGTAGTTCCTTAAATAACGCTCCAATTGAGAAAATAGTGAAAATCTGTGATCACTCATATTTCCCAGGAAAAATCAATTTTTATATGAAAAACTTAAATCGGCTGTAGTTTCTTAAATAACGCTCCAATTGAGAAAAGTGTGAAAATCTGTGATCACTCATATTTCTCACCAAAAATCAATTTTTATATGAAAAACATAAAATCGGCAGTAGTTCCTTAAATAACGCTCCAATTGAGAAAATAGTGAAAATCTGTGATCACTCATATTTCCCAGGAAAAATCAATTTTTATATGAAAAACTTAAATCGGCTGTAGTTTCTTAAATATCGCTCCAATTGAGAAAATAGTGAAAATCTGTGATCACTCATATTTCTCACCAAAAATCGATTTTTATATGAAAAACATAAAATCGGCAGTAGTTCCTTAAATAACGCTCCAATTGAGAAAATAGTGAAAATCTGTGATCACTCATATTTCCCAGGAAAAATCAATTTTTATATGAAAAACATAAAATCGGCTGTAGTTTCTTAAATAACGCTCCAATTGAGAAAATAGTGAAAATCTGTGATCACTCATATTTCTCACCAAAAATCGATTTTTATATGAAAAACATAAAATCGGCTGTAGTTCCTTAAATAACGCTCCAATTGAGAAAATAGTGAAAAACTGTGATCACTCATATATCCCAAGGAAAATCGATTTTTATATGAAAAACTTAAAATCGGCTGTAGTTCCTTAAATAACGCTCCAATTGAGAAAATAGTGAAAATCTGTGATCACTCATATTTCCCAGGAAAAATCAATTTTTATATGAAAAACTTAAATCGGCTGTAGTTTCTTAAATAACGCTCCAATTGAGAAAATAGTGAAAATCTGTGATCACTCATATTTCTCACCAAAAATCGATTTTTATATGAAATACTTAAAATCGAAAATAGTGAAAATATGTGATCACTCATGTTTCCCAAGGAAAAGCGATTTTTATATGAAAAACTTAAAATCGGCTGTAGTTTCTTAAATAACGCTCCAATTGAGAAAATAGTGAAAATCTGTGATCACTAATTTATCCCAAGGAAAATCGATTTTTATATGAAAAACTTAAAATCGGCTGTAGTTTCTTAAATAACGCTCCAATTGAGAAAATAGTGAAAATCTGTGATCACTCATTTATCCCAAGGAAAATCGATTTTTATATGAAAAACTTAAAATCGGCTGCAGTTTCTTAAATAACGCTCCAATTGAGAAAATAGTGAAAATCTGTGATCACTCATATTTCTCGCCAAAAATCGATTTTTATATGAAAAACTTAAAATCGGCTGTAGTTTCTTAAATAACGCTCCAATTGAGAAAATAGTTAAAATCTGTGATCACTCATATTTTCCAAGAAAAATCGATTTTTATATGAAAAACATAAAATCGGCTGTAGTTTCTTAAATAACGCTCCAATTGAGAAAATAGTGAAAATCTGTGATCACTCATATTTTTATATGAAAAATCGATTTTAATATGATAAACTTAAAATCGGCTGCAGTTTGTTAAATAACGCTCCAATTGAGAATATAGTGAAAATCTGTGATCACTCATATTTCTCACCAAAAATAACGCTCTAATTGAGGAAATAGTGAAAATCTGTGATCATTCATATTTCCCCAAAAAAATCGATTTTTATATGAAAAACTTAAAATCGGCTGTAGTTTCTTAAATAACGCTCCAATTGAGAAATTAGTGAAAATCTGTGATCACTCATATTTCTCACCAAAAATCGATTTTTATATGAAAAACTTAAAATCGGCTGTAGTTTCTTAAATAACGTTCCAATTGAGAAAATAGTGAAAATCTGTGATCACTCATATTTCTCACCAAAAATCGATTTTTATATGAAAAACTTAAAATCGGCTGTAGTTTCTTAAATAACGCTTCAATTGAGAAAATAGTGAAAATCTGTGATCACTCATATTTCTCACCAAAAATCAATTTTTATATGAAAAACATAAAATCGGCTGTAGTTCCTTAAATAACGCTCCAATTGAGAAAATAGTAAAAATCTGTGATCACTCATATTTCTCACCAAATATCGATTTTTTTATGAAAAATATAAAATCGGCTGTAGTTTCTTAAATAACGCTCCAATTGAGAAAATAGTGAAAATCTGTGATCACGCATATTTTCCAGGAAAAATCTATTTTTATATCAAAAACTTAAAATGGGCTGTAGTTTCTTAAATAACGCTCCAATTGAGAAAACAGTGAAAATCTGTGATTACTCATATTTCCCACCAAATATCGATTTTTATATGAAAAACTTAAATCGGCTGTAGTTTCTTAAATAACGCTCCAATTGAGAAAATACTGAAAATCTGTGATCGCTTATATTTCTCACCAAAAATCGATTTTTATATGAAAAACCTAAAATCGGCTGTAGTTTCTTAGATAACGCTCCAATTGAGAAAATAGTGAAAATCTGTGATCACTCATATTTCCCAGGAAAAATCAATTTTTATATGAAAAACGTAAATCGGCTGTAGTTTCTTAAATAACGCTCCAATTGAGAAAATAGTGAAAATCTGTGATCACTCATATTTCCCACCAAAAATCGAGTTTTATATCAAAAACTTAAAATGGGCTGTAGTTTCTTAAATAACGCTCCAATTGAGAAAATAGTGAAAATCTGTGATCACTCATATTTCCTAGGAAAAACCGATTTTTATATGAAAAACTTAAAACCGGCTGTAGTTTAGATGTATGATGTAAGAGATGTAAGTAAGAGATTAATGTCTGTAGATAGAATATTTCTTTGCCCCACTGTAGTGCAGATAGAACTGCACATAATTATGTTTTTTTTATTATTATTTCTTATCACAATGTTTTTGCATAACACAATACAGACTTTGCTAATCATCCATTAGTTGGCATTTAGCATTTAACTTGAAAGAACAATGAAATTCTGGCTTCTGATAAGTTTAATTAGTGTATGCATTGTCGCAAATAGGGCTGCAGTGGCTAGAGGAACCTATAAAGATCCAAGTAAATAAAACAGTTTTATACATATAATTAATAACAATACGATTTTTCGTTTCATTATTAAAATTTAGGATACCCAGGCAAATGTGTTGTTGGTGATTTAATTGTGTCGCCTGGAGAAGAGGCTACACATCCTTTTTCCCGTTGTGGACGTATGTTGTGCGGTAGTGAAGGTTCTGTTGTTTTTCACACGTAAGTGAAATCTTAGTACTATAGATATTTACACAATTTTTATATCATTTTTATTGTAGATGTGGTGCCATTGGTGCACCATCGGGTTATAAATTGGGTGATCCCATTGAGCCCACAGCACCATATCCAACATGTTGTAAAAGACATTTTATTCCAATTGATAATTAATTTCATTGAAATATGTATGTGAACAGTGTGAGATTTTAAGTTAAAGATTTCCAATAAATAAAGAAATATGTTAAAAATGTATGTCTGACTAGTTGTTTAAATCATGTTTGTAAAATGATCTCTTAACCTTTCGGTAGGTATTGCCAAGAATTTCTATTATAATACTCAAACTAAGTAAGTATGTAGAAGTATACAAACTAAAACCAAACTAAACTAAATACTTAAAATTCTAAACTAACTTACTAACTAATAAAGTACATATGCATGTGTGTAAAGCGAACTACAAGTTTTTTTTATAAATATTTCATAATTTTAACCAATTCCACCACAAATACAATATCGAATGACAAAATACACACACACACAAATGGAGAAAAAATCCAACAGAGATTTACATTTTTTGTGGCTGATTACAATTGAATGAACATTGACTGCTACGAGGAGGAATATTAATATTTTTCGAACGAAACCAACATGACGTTGAAGTGGAACTACAAATGGAAATGGAAGCGAAAACAAAAAACAACAGAAGCAGAAAATAAAAATTCGAAATACAAATAAAGCGACACATTCATCCAACCAATTCATCTATCCATTGCACATACACACAGAAATTCATGGATCAAGCGGACGGAATTGAAATGGTAGACGACATTCATTGGTTAAGAAGTAGAAGTTAATTTTGTACGAGTGTGAGTTTGAGTACGTAGGTAGTCAAGAGATTGTCACCATCTTCAGTTGGCAAATGTGTCTGAGAGGGGGGTTTGTGTATTGGGCATTAAAAAGGAGGAAAAAAATAATAAAAGACAATAAGCTCAGTGTATAATGGAAATACAAATGTACTCTGTTAACCAGCATTGCTAATTTAGCGCTTTTTGGTAACCCAAAAGACTGTGCTAGTCTAGCGCCTTTTTGGTGTAATCTATTTTTAAAAACTCATATCTTTATGGCGAAGAGAAATTGTCTGGAGAAGATCCTCTGGAGGCGTGTTACCTTAATGAAAGACCCTCATCTGGGAGCTATTGCAATCCAGGAGAAAAAAGGTCCTACCAGTCCCTCTTGTCTGCGGAGCCTTAAAACTAGTGACAATCAAGTAGTTTTGGACTTTCTTTTGACCCGGTTATTGGAGAGGTTCCTACGGGGTGCACGTAGTGGCTGTGGTTAAAACCCCGGGAAGAGAATGTCGGTTAAAAGACTGATGCACGGTAAAGTCTATAATTCGGCATAAGTTCGGTGCTGTTGCTGAGATAACAGATACCCCATAGAGGATTGACTGTGGGACTAAGCGTTGAAAATGAGTTGGCGTTAAGTATATATGATACTGGATGAATATAGGGGTATAAGCGTATGTCGCATGAATGAGAAGTGTGCTGGACCGACCGCATCCTAGGATATATCTTCATGGTATGAAGATATACATATGTATGTACATCTAAGCATCCTCTTCTTTAACGTTAACATATTTAAAATATGCTCGAGTTTTTGAGTTCGTTAGCAAATCGATTTTCTTACATTATGTTCCATACTTTTGTTTTTTACTGTACTATTATGTATTTCTTATTTAAACTTAAGCACAGACTAGTGATGAGTGTTTCATTTCGGCCACAGATTCTTTTCTAAAAACACTTACAATTCATTTCGATTCCCGAAATTATGTTGAGATCACCGGATATTCGTATAAATATTGTAAAAAATTATGAAATTGTGTCCTTAATAAATCTTTAGCGCTATATACACTCTAGATTCTAGAGTTTTAGGTAATGCTTCACATCGCATTTCGCTTATAAATAGTTGACATCACTGCTGATAACTGCAATAGTAGAATGGATACAAATGTTTTGAACTATTATTGAGTACAGGGTAGGGATTATTATGTTGCACAAAAGAATAACGAAACAGACAATATGCAATTGGAAAATAATGTATGTATTAATGCTGACTGACCATTGCTGTAGGAAAAAACATTGTAACAACCGCTTCTTAACCCTTTGTATGCGAAAGCGACATATGGGTATAGAGTTAAATGTTATGAGTGTTCAAAAACTATTCCGGGAAGAAAATTCAATGTTGTCTTAGAATACTATGAAGATTCCAATATTTCGATATCAATTGTCTAATTAGCATTTATAGGTTTCTAGTCTATAGTCAAGTCTATAGTCTAGTCTATAGTCTAGTCTATAGTCTAGTCTATAGTCTAGTCTATAGTCTAGTCTATAGTCTAGTCTATAGTCTAGTCTATAGTCTAGTCTATAGTCTAGTCTATAGTCTAGTCTATAGTCTAGTCTATAGTCTAGTCTATAGTCTAGTCTATAGTCTAGTCTATAGTCTAGTCTATAGTCTAGTCTATAGTCTAGTCTATAGTCCTAGTCTATAGTCTAGTTTATAGTCTAGTCTATAGTCCTAGTCTATAGTCTAGTCTATAGTCTAGTCTATAGTCCTAGTCTGTAGTCTAGTCTATAGTCTAGTCTATAGTCTAGTCTATAGTCTAGTCTATAGTCTAGTCTATAGTCTAGTCTATAGTCTAGTCTATAGTCTAGTCTATAGTCTAGTCTATAGTCTAGTCTATAAGTCCTAGTCCTAGCTAGTCTAGTCTATAGTCTAGTCTATAGTCTAGTCTATAGTCTAGTCTATCTAGTCTCTAGTCTGAGTCTAGTCTAGTCTATAGTCCTAGTCTATAGTCTAGTCTATAGTCTAGTCTATAGTCTAGTCTAGTCTATAGTCTAGTCTATAGTCTAGTCTATAGTCTAGTCTATAGTCTAGTCTATAGTCTAGTCTATAGTCTAGTCTAGTAGTCTAGTCTATAGTCCTAGTCTATAGTCCTAGTCTATAGTCTAGTCTATAGTCTAGTCGATAGTCTAGTCTATAGTCTAGTCTTAGTCTAGTCTATAGTCTAGTCTATAGTCTAGTCTATAGTCTAGTCTAGTAGTCTAGTCTATAGTCTAGTCCTATAGCTAGTCTATAGTCTAGTCTATAGTCTAGTCTATAGTCTAGTCTATAGTCTAGTCTATAGTCTAGTCTATAGTCTATCTATAGTCTAGTCTATAGTCTAGTCTATAGTCTAGTCTATAGTCTAGTCTATAGTCCTATGTCTATAGTCTAGTCTATAGTCTAGTCTATAGTCTAGTCTATAGTCTAGTCTATAGTCCTAGTCTATAGTCTAGTCTATAGTCTAGTCTATAGTCTAGTCTATAGTCTAGTCTATAGTCTAGTCTATAGTCTAGTCTATAGTCTAGTCTATAGTCTAGTCCATAGTCTAGTCTATAGTCTAGTCTATAGTCTAGTCCATAGTCTAGTCTATAGTCTAGTCTATAGTCTAGTCTATAGTCTAGTCTATAGTCTAGTCCATAGTCTAGTCTATAGTCTATAGTCTAGTCTATAGTCTAGTCTATAGTCTAGTCTATAGTCTAGTCTATAGTCTAGTCTATAGTCTAGTCTATAGTCTAGTCTATAGTCTAGTCTATAGTCTAGTCTATAGTCTAGTCTATAGTCTAGTCTATAGTCTAGTCTATAGTCTAGTCTATAGTCTAGTCTATAGTCTAGTCTATAGTCTAGTCTATAGTCTAGTCTATAGTCTAGTCTATAGTCTAGTCTATAGTCTAGTCTATAGTCTAGTCTGTAGTCTAGTCTATAGTCTAGTCTATAGTCTAGTCTATAGTCTAGTCTATAGTCTAGTCTATCTAGTCTATAGTCTAGTCTATAGTCTAGTCTATAGTCTAGTCTATAGTCTAGTCTATAGTCTAGTCTATAGTCTAGTCTATTAGTCTAGTCTGTATAGTCTAGTCTATAGTCTAGTCTATAGTCTAGTCTATATCTAGTCTATAGTCTAGTCTATAGTCTAGTCTATAGTCTAGTCTATAGTCTAGTCTATAGTCTAGTCTATAGTCTAGTCTATAGTCTAGTCTATAGTCTAGTCTATAGTCTAGTCTATAGTCTAGTCTATAGTCTAGTCTATAGTCTAGTCTATAGTCTAGTCTATAGTCTAGTCTATAGTCTTAGTCTATAGTCGAGTCTATAGTCTAGGCTATAGTCTAGTCTATAGTCTAGTCTATAGTCTAGTCTATAGTCTAGTCTATAGTCTAGTCTATAGTCTAGTCTATAGTCTAGTCTATAGTCCTAAGTCTATAGTCTAGTCTATAGTCTAGTCTATAGTCTAGTCTATAGTCTAGTCTATAGTCTAGTCTATAGTCTAGTCTATAGTCTAGTCTATAGTCTAGTCTATAGTCTAGTCTATAGTCTAGTCTATAGTCTAGTCTATAGTCTAGTCTATAGTCTAGTCTATAGTCTAATCTATAGTCTAGTCTATAGTCTAGTCTATAGTCTAGTCTATAGTCTAGTCTATAGTCTAGTCTATAGTCTAGTCTATAGTCTAGTCTATAGTCTAGTCTATAGTCAGTCTATAGTCTAGTCTATAGTCTAGTCTATAGTCTAGTCTATAGTCTAGTCTATAGTCTAGTCTATAGTCTAGTCTATAGTCTAGTCTATAGTCTAGTCTATAGTCTAGTCTATAGTCTAGTCTATAGTCTAGTCTATAGTCTAGTCTATAGTCTAGTCTATAGTCTAGTCTATAGTCTAGTCTATAGTCTAGTCTATAGTCTAGTCTATAGTCTAGTCTATAGTCTAGTCTATAGTCTAGTCTATAGTCTAGTCTATAGTCTAGTCTATAGTCTAGTCTAGTCTAGTCTATAGTCTAGTCTATAGTCTAGTCTATAGTCTAGTCTATAGTCTAGTCTAGTCTAGTCTATAGTCTAGTCTATAGTCTAGTCTAGTCTAGTCTAGTCTATAGTCTAGTGTAGTGGAGAGTTGATCGACACTATATGTATATAATTATATAATATATGTATATAGTGTTCTTTTCTTAGTGTCTCTAATCAATAGTTATGGGCCAGAAAGTCACTAAATAACTGACCGTTCCAAACCCCCACTTCTGGGTTTAGGAAAAAAGGAAGCGTGTGCTTGTCAAAAGAAGTTTCAATGTGTGTGGGTTTTATTGGTGTTGCCGGCAAAACAAGACGATCAGTAGTGGTAAGTGAGTGGTTTATTGTTCATGTCACCTATGTTTTGTTAGTGTGCGTGAGTTGTATAAATGTGCTAGTCCGTCTATGTGACAGTCTCGACAAACAGGCCGTTTTAAACTTTTTCATTCATTTTTTTTTTCTTGTTACCACTTTTTTTCATAAACATTCTCTTCATGCTGCCAGTATCTGATGTCGTCCAATAATGTATGATATTGAATGACAAAAAATATTGTAGTTGTTCTTGTTGTTGTCGAGCATGTTAGTATGAGTAGAAAGAACACTTTGGGACAAGGGGTAGTAAAATAATGAACAATAAAACAAAAACAACAAACAAATTAAAAACTGATTTGTATGACACTTTCTATATGAATGGATGTTAGTATGTGCGTGTGTGTATGAAAATGAAGTACAGGAAAAGGAAGGAAAGAGGAGGAGGAGGGATTTTGTTGTTTTACAACCACTTATTCATTAGTTTATGTATGTGTTTGTGTTTGTACTTTTAAGGGCGATATTCTTTTTTCTTATTGTCTTTTTTGTTGTTATTTGTAATTAAGTACTTGTTGTTAGTGTTGCTTATTTGTCTCTGTGTGTAATTTTTTTTAAGTTTGTGGTTGTCGCTTTATGTTGTTGTTGTTTTTTAACGAAACCCATCCATCAATAAATTTTTTGAACGATAGTTTTTCTGAATTGATCTGATATTTAAAATTAGTTGCTGTCTTTAGTTCGTCGTTGCAAGTTGTTCCTTTAGATACAAAACAAAGAAAAAAATTCAAATCGTGTCTCTTAAAAAAACGTTAACTAACGCGTAACGGTTTCTTAAATTTGAAAATAATTAAATTTTAAAAAAATTTAAAAAATATCAAAAATTACAAAAGAAATTTAAGAAAAATTTTAAAAAGAATTTAAAAGTTAACTTAAAGCACAAAATATTTTATATTATAACAAATATTAATAAAAAAATAAAACCAATTTAAGAAAAAAAATAATATTAAGGATACACGACCAAATAATTATGGAATACAATTTATCAATAAGGTGCAGTGAGAAAACCAATTAGTATTATAAAAATATATAATAAAAACTGATCATTATAAAATACTTTTGCATAAATTTTTTATGAAAAAAGACAATTTATAAAAAACTATTCCTTTTCTTTGCAAAAATTCAATTAATGCTCTTGTTAGGATTTTGGAAATGTTTAGTTATCAAAATTTTTAAAAATATTCGAATAATACTGAACTTTAAATTGTAAAGGAAACTGAACATACAACTATGGGCTTCCGATCGCCTAATATACTTTACTTAAGTTTCTCTATTCTAAGCTAGAACCTATATATAGCATGTGCTTAGAGTATATCTTTATTTTGAAGATCAAGAAGGCAAAGTCACACAAGAATTGCTTTATGATCGACCAATTCCACTCCTATATAGTTCAAGAGAACAAAACTTATGACGTCAGCGAATATAACTAGAAATTGTGAAATCATAAATCCTTCAGGTCACAACCTGTGAACATGCTGATCATACTAAGGAGTGACCTGGATATTTTGATATGATAGCATTTTAAAGACGAAGCGGATAATAAAGGATTGTTTTAATGAAACATGAGTACTTTAGTATAAAATGACGAATATATTAAAGGCTCCAAACATTTAAAGTGGTTAAATAAATATCTAAGAAAATAAAAATTTGAAAAGAATTAGACCAACACAATTCAATGGATACTCTATATTAATAATTTAAATTCCGAGGACTTCGAAAAATAAGCTACTTGTTCACTGTGAAATTTTTATATAAGACCCAAAGGATTCAAATGAAGGGACTATGAAAACTAAAATTTTGTAATATTCAGACAATATTGTCAAAATCGAATGAAACCGGTAAACAATTTTGGATGTAGATTTTTGTTGCGATTAAGGGTGAATTTTTTCCAAAAAATGTATTATTTTTTGATCAGAAATATTTGGAATACAAAATAGGAAAGAATACGGTAAAAAGTTTTGAATCTAAATCTTTGTTTCGATCAAACAGTGCATATCTTCCAAAATGTTGTTTCTGATCAGAAAGTCATGTGCAAGCAATGTTCTAATATGTCGAGCTCAACAAAGTCCAACTCTGCTAATCCAGATACATTTTTAGACCAACGGCCACTGAATTAGCACTGGTTGTTTCGGCAACAACATCTACAGATATATTTGGTGGCCGGTAGTAAGCCACTAATCTATGACTCACTTTTTTAACCGAAATTCTCTTTAAGCGTTTGCAGTCTCAACCATTATTCTCCTAAAAGTCTTCTCCAGAATAGGAAGTTTTCAAATTTTATCTCGTGTTATCAAATACTATGTGTCAGGGAAGTATACAGTACTAGTACAAGATAAAATGTTTGAGGGGGAAGGGGTGTGAATTGAAGTGCCATATGCTTAACTGACAGGCATGGTAATGATTACACAAAGTAATTCATTTCATGGTCAATTACTTGCAATATGTAATTGAGCAATAACCAATTGCAATTACTTGTAATTGTAATTGAACTTTTTCCAATTACAATTTCTTGTAATGTGCAATTGACCAATAACCAATTAATTACTTGTAATTGTAACAGAAGTTTCCAATCAAAATTACTTGTAATTGTAATTAAGATATTACTAATTACAAATTACATGTAATTATAAGGAACAAAATTCACAATTACAACTAATTGTAATTGGAAATTCTTCAATTACAAGTAAATGTAATTGGCAAAACTTCAATTACCATTACTAGTAACTGTAATGGGTAAAGTTTCAATTATAATTACTTCAAATGTAATTGAAATTGAAAATGTAGTCATTGCCCCCCAAGCCTCATAACTGAGTACCTGTCTTGACGAACTAATCTTACGTTGGTCTTTTTCAAACACTGGGTGGACCAGAAACGGTTCACCAAATGCTGTTTATAACATAATTCTAAAGGATCATGAGCTAGTCTCGTTGCATCATGAGTGAAACCCAAACGGAATTTCTAGATGTACCTAATTTTTAAATGATGTTCACTTTCTCGATATGACTGACTTTTAAAGGGACTTAGGTCGGAATTTTCACCGATATTATGAAGATTTAAACTGGATTTAAACTTCTTGTCACATAGTTTTGACCAAATTGCAAGTTTTTCGATCTTTTTTAAATTTGTATAACTAATGAATGTTTTTTCCCTGAATTATATGCTAAAGTATAATGATATATAATTTTTACTCAATATATATGACCATGACTGTATATTCAGCCAATTTATAGAACTCCATCTACTGGAATAGTTTAAAAAATGTATTCGCTCTTGAAAAAAAAACAATTAATTAAACCAAAATTTATAAATAACCCATTAATAAATTATAGGAAAAGTGTAACCTTAATTAGAATGTCAATTATATTTTTTTAAATTAGTTTTTTCTTTATATATAGAAACACACAAATTACAAATTATGAAACGTAGAAAAAATCAATTTGTATATAAAAACCAAAAACAACAACAAGAACAAAAGCAACCTGCTAAAGGAGTCATGTCATGGGATTGCTATATAAAAGTTCCAAACTCTTGAAAATAATTCTGGGTAAGTTAAAGTAAATAAATTTAAAAATTTTTTTAATATAAAATTTAAGTAAAACAACGTAAACATTCGATTGTTTTAATGGAAATTTAAATTGGAATGTAAATGTAAAGCATCCCTGAATGGCAGACAAATGTATTTCTTACCCTAGTAAATAGTAGATATAGAACAATCATGCGAGTCCATTTTATAAATGTAGATATACACAGATAGACAAACACCATCAATATGTGTATATACTACAACTACATGCATACATGTAAAATATGTGGTGTATAACGCTGTTATAACGAAATGGGGCGGAGTTTTATGAACATGAACAGTGGTTTTAAAACTGAAAAAATTTATTAATTTTAAAGTAATTGTACTTTTTAATAGATATATAGACAAACTACATACGATTTCAAATTAATATAGTTCTATTTAAGTCAAAAAAGAACTAGAAGGAATGAACAAGTTTAGAACCTGAGAATTAAACTAAGCATACACCTTATATAGTATAGTATTGCAAATAACTCCGAATAATATATAGATTTAATCGTTATCTAATGATGGCTAGGAAGATGTCTAAAATACATATATCCTTATCTTTCCCACTTGTCGAGCTACATATGTAATCTCTTGCCACAGTAGCCCTTTTACATAGACAATATAGAAACAATAGTCGAAGTCAACTGAGTCCAACTCTGGCTAAACCAGAAACTTTTTCCGACCAAAGTCGTACAATTATACCACTAAAGTGGGACTTGGTCGGTGGCCGGAAACAGGCATTAGTCGTTTTTTTATCTTAATCTTCCCGTGTTTGGGTTTAAACCACTACATGATGCCTGAATGGTATTCTTCTGAATAGGGCAAGTCCTACAACCTTTTCTCCTGGTACCAGATATTAATCTCAATCACTGGCGGAAACTATAACAAAGTGAAATGCTCCGGGGGAACTGAAATTGCGCAATGTGTCCAATGTGTGTTGCTGAAATACAAGTATCTTATAGTTCAAATGATCAACACGCCATCCTGTTTAAGCCAATAATTACACAGGTCAATAAAATTTAAAAAGTTGAACCCAGAGCCCAAAGTAATTTAACTTTTTAAAGGATAAAGGTTTACGTTAAGATATCTCGAAGAAGGAAAGTCGACAAGTAGAACTTTCCGATGTATACCGCCTCAAAAATGGCCAAACGAAAAAACTTATGTAATGAGAAATTCGAAGGCCAGAGTCAGATATAGCTCACCTCAATAGGTCAGAAAATTATGTTTTCTCTGGATTTAAAATAAGTTTGCCCTTGTTTATATCTTCTATTTTAGCCGATAAACAAAGTCCGATCCATGTTTACCCAAAATCGGTAATTTACACAATACAATCTTAATTCTACAACCTTATAGATAGCGGTGTCGATGAAGCCATGGAATACAGACATCTTAGGTATCGAAATCTTCAATAATCCTATATCAGACATGCTTTCGAAAAGTTTTCTATTTGAAATCTGCAAAATCGGAGATATAAGTAAAAATCCGAGACAACCTCTGAAAATTTCGTCAAAAAAAATTAGGATTTTGATACATGCAGACCTTGTTGAAATATATTGAAATTAAAATTCCACTTTCAATTTGTATTTTAACTCTTAAATATCACTGCGCACACGCCGATAAATTACCACTTTTTTAAAAAAAGTTATGCTCCAGATAAAAATTTCATAAGAGCAAAGATTTCATCTCAAAGTGATAGAGATTTTAAATTTAAGGGATGCTTTACTTTTAAATAATAATTCAATTTTTATGTTATAAAACGTTACACTTCTAACATTTCTATTTCATTTACTACGCAGATTCCCTGGAAGATCAAGAGGGTGGAGCTATGTACATATCGTGCGATGTCTCAAATGGAGGTCCTGTGGAACCTGAAACGGGATATGTTCCCAATAATCCATTATTCGGTTTGGCGTTGGATAGTCCGCAGGTAAATGTTCATTAAGAAGGTGGTTTTTATAAGAAAACGTCTAAAATACTAGTTTGGCCGTCGGTTTTTGTGTGGGAGCAAGTGAAAGTGTTCAAGTTTTTTGAAGAGAAATAAAAAGTTTAATTAAATTTGTTTAAAGTGTTGAAGGATACAGAAAAAAAATTAAGTAAGAAATTCCAATAAGTTTAAAGGAAAAAAGTTGTTTAAAACATTATTAAACAATTAAAAAAGTTCTAAAATATGACGGATTAAAAAATTCAATAAAGAAAGATAGTGAACTAGAAATGTTTAATAATGATAAATTCAAAAATCTCCAAATTCAAATTACGGCATTTGATATCAATCGAATATTCAATAGAATTTAAAAAAATTTAAACGGGAAATTTAATATATAATCAGTTGATACAGTGAATGAAAAAATCTAAGCATACAAAAAAAGTATATAAACTAAATGGAGCGTGGGAATCGTATCGTGTATAAATGAATTGAAATTGTTTTTAATAAAAAGTAATAAATATATAACTGCAAGTAGAAAAAATTCCCCGTCGGATTCTCTTCATATTCTCCATAGTATTGGAACCTTTCATAAAAGTTTAAGAACATTTTTATGGGTCTCGATAACAACAAATTTACAAATATTTGGAAAGTAATTTAACCGAATATCGTCAAATGAACTAAATTACATAGTTTTAAATATATTAAGGATATTTTTAGACATTATATCCTAAATTAAAACATAGCTAGCACTCACAATGGCATACACTCAAAACTAATCATACCTTTACCCTCTGTTCCATTTTCTTCCCTGTGCTCTTACAGCAAGAGTGTGCTGCAGCGTCGTGTATTGGTTGTTTGTCGTGTCAAGGCAATACAGTATTACCGCTATCCTCATTGCCGAACAACGATTTCGATTGTGGTTCCTGTTTCGATCCAATTGTTGTCGGTGATCTCGGTGGATCTGCACAAAATAATTCACAAGTTATACACAATAACACTGGCAGTAGTGGAAATACTTGTGCATCAAATTATTGGTCCACCGATGAAATGGCGTCAACATTTCCAGGCTTGCCACCATTAGACATTGATCCCTTACCCAGTCTCTTTCCCTTTTCACCGTGTGGTGCATCATATAATTTCTCAGCCAATCCCCATCAAGCTTCACTCTCGTATACCGTACATCCGCATCAAATGTTAGTATCACCCAGTAGTCACCAGCATCAACACCAGCACCAACATCAGCATCAGTCAGGAGTAGCAACGTCATCAGCGTCGGCGTCATCGTTGTCGTCGTCCATTGTCGGAGGCCAGCAATCGTTATCGCACAGTAATGCGTTGAATAATGTTGCAACGCAGTCATGTTACTATGATCCCATAAATACATCGACGTCAGTAGCGGGAAATGTCACGGGCAATTCGTGTAGTTCTCAGCATATGAGTGCATCAGCAACAGGAGCAGGTGCTGCAGCCATGTATCCCAGTATGAGTGTTAATGTTAGTATGAACATGACAATGCATGGTTATGGGGCTGCTGATGCTACAATGCCCATGCAATGTTCACAAGTGAGCCTCTTTTTATTTCTTTATTATTATTTTCCAACTTTAGCCATGCTGAAACAGTTAGTTATTAAACTTTTTTAATATTTTTCAACAATTTTAGATGCAATGGACTCCCACGAATTCTTCCTCAGCGGTGAATGTCCTATATCCACCCTTACTTAGTCCTTCACATTACCCAGCCGCTGCCACCTATTCGTTTACAGCTGATTTTCGTGCTCCATCACTGCAATCAAATCAAAATTCCTCAGCCCTACTACCCTCCCTCAACGAGGCCCTCGAAAAAGACACAACACCACCACCAGCACCCCTCATGGATGCTGTAACACCAAAAAGTTTCTATACAAGCACACAAGTGGGTCAAAGCTATTCACCACCCACTAAAAGTCCAACTCTATTCACACAAATGCGTGACACAAAACCATTCAACCAAATTTCAGGACCCTCATCCAATTCCGGCGTTGCCAGTGGCTACGAAGACGAGGACAGCAATGAAGAGGGTTCGGATAGCAAACCGAATCTCTGTCGTCTGTGTGGCAAAACTTATGCCAGACCCAGTACGCTTAAGACTCATTTAAGAACGCATTCGGGCGAAAGGCCCTACCGCTGTCCCGATTGTAATAAGAGTTTTTCGCAGGCCGCCAATCTAACAGCTCATGTACGCACACATACTGGTCAGAAGCCGTTTCGTTGTCCCATTTGTGATAGACGTTTCTCACAAAGTTCCAGTGTCACTACGCACATGAGAACCCATTCGGGTGAGCGTCCATATCGTTGTTCAGCGTGCAAAAAATCATTTTCCGACAGTTCAACACTGACGAAACATTTGCGAATTCACAGCGGCGAGAAACCGTATCAGTGTAAATTGTGTTTATTAAGGTGAGTTATAAAATTATCTGAAATTCTTATAATAATCGTATGCAGGTATATATACTGATTTAGAGCTATACTATAGTAGATATTCAATTCGAAATCAAATTTAGTTTTTACAATGCTAGTATTCTCATTAAAAGCTATAGGATTTACATACGCTGACATCGTAAGAGTAAATTGTTTTGCAATTATTCGTTGTTTGATGAGTTAAAGTGAATAGGCAGAATTGAAGCGGAAGGACCTCATATGAGTCCTCATAAGTATCTGTTAAGGACTAAACCTCACATAACTTAATAAAGTTATTAATGATTATTATAAACTTATTTTTTTTTGAATACGATAATAAGAGATTTATGAGAGTTAACACGATTTTTTAAAGGAGACTGTATGGGGATTAATAAGGACCGATTCCAACGAAATTTATTTTAATGAATAACACAAAAATAAATAACTTTTTATAAT
This sequence comes from Lucilia sericata, assembly GCF_015586225.1. Classification (NCBI taxonomy): domain Eukaryota; kingdom Metazoa; phylum Arthropoda; class Insecta; order Diptera; family Calliphoridae; genus Lucilia; species Lucilia sericata. The sequence continues at coordinate 199,762 of NW_023994670.1, read as the reverse complement.
ATCAAGTTTTATGAATTACAAAAAAGTTCAGTTAAATAAATGAATAAGATGATTCAGATATGTATGTAAATAGGAATTATCGACCTTAGCAACCCACGAACTGCTCTGCTCAGCAGTTTTTTAAAGGGATGTAATACTCAGGCAATTAAATTATTTACAACAATGAAGAAAGGGGATCTCAACAACTGCTTGAACGGATTTTAGCGGATTCACAACCTTCTAGTCTCGTCAGTGGTCACAACTCTAAGTACATATATGACTTCAGAAGTTCCCGAGACCTTAAAGCCATCTTAAGCTTACAAAAGCTATTGGCACAGATGGAATTTCTATGCTGATGCAGAACTGAGATTTGAGTTTATGATGATTTTATGGTCAAGAGTCTAATTACACCCGATGAAAAAAGTCTAAACCCTAAATTATCTTGAAGATGAAGCAGATGTTAAGCCTTTTTTTACAGTCAAAATATTTCAGACTCCATTATAGATATTACAATACAAAGATTTAAATGGCTCTAATATAATATAAAACGGAGATTTTTCAAACTTTAGGTAGTCAGTTAGTTAGTTTGAAAGGAGGATGTATATATGTACATCAAATCCGAAGAAATACACCTAGTCCTCTATCCGGTCTATTGTGTGATCCTTAACCAGTGCCTCAGGTGGGAATCGAACCAATCACCTCCGGTCTACCAGACTAGAACACTAACCTACCGGGCGATATCATCGTTAATAGCACTCGCTCATCCAGTTGAAATGTCGCAATAAATTAGCCTTGAACTCAACGACGCAGAAGGATAACACATACCAACAAAAGTTAAAAAAGGGATAAGCGGCCAGGTTATCTCGTAGAACAAGCAGTTATAACAGATGTTAAACCTTTATTTTAGCTTTCAGATGTAATAACAGGTTTTACAAACAAAGATGTCTTCGCGCTATTAAAACACCTCAAATATCGTCTGAAACGAGGGTTTAGCAAACTTTATGACTCGATATCTTGAAAACCAGATGTGATAATGAGATTCGAATTCAGCGCAGATCAATCAGTTAGAAAACTATACCTTTGCCTTTGAATTTAACATTTATTGGTCTGTATAATAGCTAGATCCAAAGTATAACGCTAGATCGATATTAAATTATTTTAGTCCTATTCCTTTTTTATGGTAAAAACTTCTTCGAAATTACTTAGACGTAATTAAATATACTGATGTATAATAGTTCGAACAGTGTCCCATAACATCCTCACTTATTTTCTAGCTGAGCAAGCTCAATTTTCGGCGATTCAATCGATCGAAATATTTATATTTTGCTCTGATAGATCTTGTGATTTCTCTAGTCTAATTTGAAAAAATTGCTTTTATTAAATTAAATTTTGTTATGGAAATTAAAAAGGAAAAGAGGACTTGGTACAATTTTATAATAAAGAAATTGTTTGATATTTTGAATTAATAATCTTAGCAGCATTAAAGAATTAAAGAGAGACCTTTCCAAAAATAGTAAAGAAACCATTATACTTGTAGGTATAATAAAAATAATTGTACTACATCTTAAAAAAAATCCATATAAATTTATAAGAACTTTCTTTTATTGTCACAATTTTAGATTTTCCCAATCGGGCAATTTAAATCGACACATGCGCGTACATTCGACCAACAATAATGGCAGCAATCTGTTGACGTGACAAAAACAACGCAGTGGAGGTGGCTTTCAACAATATCATCCCCACAACCTTACACACAACCATGCCTATGCAGCAGCACACCATCATCATCACCATCATCATGCGGCCGTTGCCGCCGCACATCCAACACATTCCTTTAATGCCAGTAATTATGGCGATTATGTTAATCATCATACACACACATCTCTCCCGCCTCATTCCCATTTGCATACGCATCCACATCATCACTCGCATCATTCCCATGGCATCGGCGATTATGCTACACCCGGTTCACAAAACTATTCAGGATATTATTTGTGTGCAGCATTAAATAAACCCAAATTGGAAAGATTTTATTAAGAATAAAACCAACAAGGCAAGAAGAACGTTAAGAAAAATGACAAAAATTTAAATTCAACGAATAGAAATATTAATCTCTCAATTACTCACACTCTCTGTCGCTCTTTTTTCTTGATAAGCAACAAACAAATTAAGAATTTTAATAATAAAATAATTAATTAATTGTTTCCATAATTTTTAGCATTTATGCTCAAATTGATATTTAAAAAAAAAGGAAAAATAAAGTAAAATTAAATATTAAATTATATATTTACAATTAAATTAAATTTAAACATAAATGTGTAAATATGCTTCTGTAACAAGTAGTCAAGTAGATTTTTTTTATTTGTTAACAAATTCCCAGTACTAAATTTTAAGTTTTTTTTTATAATTTATTTAACTGTTTTTAAGTTTTTATTAGTAAAGTAGTTTTAATGAAAAAACAAAAAACACGCATAATTCTTAAAAGTAAAAGAAACATTTCAAATTTAGATGATTTCATTTTGAAATAATTGTAGGTCTTCTTTTTTTAGTTCATTTTATTTTCTTTTTGTCCAAATAATTTAAATATTTTAAAATTGTATTGAAATGTTGAGAAGAGAAACAAAAAACAATTTTAGCTGTAAGTCAGGGTGCTTCAAATGTATTTCGAAATTTCCTTCTATAACTACTTTTTAAAATCATTTAAATCTTATTTACATACAATACACTTAACAAATTAAACCAACAAATATTATAATAAAATAATAAATATTATTATAATGAAAAGCTAGAATTTTAAAACTCTAGTCAATCTTTAAGCTTAAACGTTCTTTAATGTTTTTATTTTTCAATTCAATATAATTCAAATATATATTTAAAATTAAAAAAAAAAAGTAAATAACAATAAATAATAATAAATATAAATGATTTTTATCGAAAAAATATGATTTATTTTTATTTTTGATAAAAAAAAATTAATGATAATTTGATTCATTCAGTTTAAATTAAACAAGTAAAAGTTTCAGAATATGGCTTTATATGGGAGCTATACGATCAATTATGGACCAATCCGTAAAAAGTTCGCAGTATGCTATGCATGTTTATAAAACATACTCCAATCAAATTTTATCCCCTTATCGTTATTAAGTACTGAATTATTTACGATTAAGCTTTGCTCTTTACAAAGCTGTGGAACCGGATGCCATTTTCCCGGCGCTTTTGCAGATGGCGGCGAGATTGGTTTCCGTACATCTGTCATAGATTTTCACTGCATGCTTAAAATTAACATAGACACCGTAGTTATGCGACACATAAGTCCTATCGACAGATAAACCTTACGTCCTTCGTACTTAAAACCGTAGAAAGGATGGTCGATAGTATGGTAGTATGAAAGTTGTCCACTATATAGATATCAAACTGTATACACTGGCGATATACATTGACATCGAAGGCGTCTTTCATAACGTGTACATTGATACTCTTATCAAATCCTTAGACCAGTTTTATATTAAGCGGTTGCTCCGTAACTGGATAAACTGTATGCTAAGAAACAGTTGGATAAGCTGCGAGATGTACGATCATGAAAAAGGGTATTACGCAGTAAACCACAAGGTGGCATTTTGTCCGTTCTACTCTGGGTAATCACGATTAATAGCCTAATAAGGAGCCTAACCGAGAAAGGACTAAGACCTGTCAGCTATGCATACGATGTCGTAATACTTCTAAGGGGAAAGGATCCAAATTACGGTTATAGGACACTTCATATCATGTATACTGGACACATTGGAAGACTCTTCACAATCATCGAACTTGCCCGATCGCATAACAGACACAGAATATGTCGAAAACTTAAAAAACTTAAAAACTTAAAATTGGGGGACAAAGTGGGCCTGGGGTTATATATATGTAGACTAATCACAACCTTCCTTTTATCTTTATGATGATAATGATTAATCTAAGGCCATATTGGCTCTAACCGAATACTCTCCCAGTTGTAATGAGAAAAACCTAATATCTCCGTTATTTATAGACCCGATATTCTTTATTTTACATATGAACCTTCTCGAAAGAATGTCTGATAGAAATATTCAAGATTTGGATCTCGCAAATATCTGAAGTCTTTAAAAACTAATTTCACCATTAGGATTCTATATATTAAAAAATATTTTAGAAATTTCAAAAGGATTAACAATATATTCTCAAGATTTTAAAGTGATTTTGCCGTTTCCACTTTTGCGTATATATCAAAATTAAGCCTATTGATGAATTTAAGACCATTCGTTGTCAAATTTATAGGTTGATTTTGAATTATATATAAAAATTGTATGCCTTAAGTTTTTGTATAAATATTTTCATTGGACATAGCAAAGGTAACATTTATAAAAATTTCATACTTTATCGAAAGATATAAAAAATAACTTTTTAAGATTAAGAAACTTGTTCTAATTATTAAATTCGTTACAATCTTACTACATATTTTCATTTAATTTATAAGAAACTCTTAGTAGTTTTTCAATCTTTATTAAAAATTTTTGTTAAAAACTGCTTACCTTACTACTGCCCAAATTTTATAAAGTATCTTGAGTCTTGAGTAATTCTTGAGTCTTGAATAATTCTTGAGTCTTGAGTTTATCTTGAGTCGTGAATAAATTTTGAAAACAGCTTGATTCTTTAGATTAAAGTCTTGATACAGGCAGTTTTTATAAATTGAAGCTTTAAAGTATTCTTTTAACTTTGTGTGGAACTTAACATGTTATATTCTTAAAGGATTTTTCCAATCCTTATAATTTTCAAAGTTTTTTTTTATAAAAAAATTCAAACTTTTATTAAAAACACTGCATAAATAAATAAAGATTACGAACTTAGACTATTTGGAAATTCTTCTCTTCTTTCTTTTTCTTACAAAATATTATCAACAAAATAAAACGCTTCACTATCACTGCCACACATAATTTTCGAACTTTGTGAATCAAATGTATTGATTGATTTACGTAATTCCGATATTAACGAAGTCACACTAATGCGATTTTTGGCACGCTCACCATTAAGCCAAGGATTAATATTATCCGTACTGGAGGGTTCCATGCCACTGGCGACACCTAGTGAGGAATGTTGAGACCACAACCATAATTCACCACTTTCGGCAGCGGTAAACAGTTTAGAGGGATCAGAGCGATGAAAACCAATATCGGTAATAGGACTATTGTGGGCTGAGAGGTAAGAGGAAGGATAACCGGGATTGCGTAAATCCCAAACAGTAATGGAACCCTCTTCCGAACCAGCTAAAACAATATGCGGCTGAGTGGGATGTGATGTTAGACAGGAAACATAATTTGAGCGCTTATCATCTTCACAGGAAGTCATAAAGGCTGCTGAGGGGGTAGCTTCAGCTGAGGAGCGTATATCAAACATGCGTATGACACCCATACGATTGGCTACCAATACTTCTTGGGGATTAACATAGAGAACAGAGAGTAAAGATAAACTGTCGGCTTCTATGGTACGCCTAATAGCCAAATGAGCCTGGCTATCAATAATATTTAAACGGCCATCTTCTCCTACAGTAGCCACCTCCTTGCCATACACCGATATGCCCGTACAACAAGCAGCATCACCACTGGCCTCAAAGTGATGCAACAATTCACTTTTGCCCTCCTCCTGTAGAGTGTCTTCGTCAACAGCTTTCTTGACTTTTAATAAAGTAATGCGGCCTAAAATAAAGTATAAATTTAATAAGTTTCTCTGCTTCCTTAACCCACATACCACTTACCATCACTGCAACTAACTACAGCTGCCTCGTCTGTTATGAATTCTATACCCGTTACATCTCCCGGCATGGCCAACTTATCATTACATCTGGGCACATACTCATTGTAATTATCCACATATTGATTCTTTTGCAAACGCCAAATACGTACAAAGTTTTTGGGCATGTCCCAGCTGCCGCTTAAAAATCTTTCACTTTCTTTCAACTGTTCCGGCACCCAGCGCACTTTGGAGATTTTCTCCGATATGAAAAATGTATTCACTTTTGTATCACTCATTATTTGTTTTAAATATTTTTTTTTCAATTTATTTAATAAATTATAAATGTTTTTGTTAAAAATTATAGACTACTTTTTGAGTTTGTATTTTTGTTTATTTGAGGTTAGGTTTGTTTGTTAAAAGCGGTATTTTTTTCAACAGCTGTTTTAATATGGAGTAGCCAACTACTTAAAAATATAAAGTTGCCAGAGTAGTAATATTTTATCACGAACGTTAATATTGTAAATATGATTTAAAATTTTAAAAACTTTTATAACCGAATTTGTTGTTCTGCAAATCGAATTGTTATTTGAACGTAAAAGTCACAAAAATAAACACACAAAAAAGAAAAATAATTATTTAATTTATTAGAATGAAATTACATTCAACCAGGATGCACTAAGTAAGGTGAAATCGTTAAGGCAGCTGATTTTTATTTGTTTATTAAAAAGTGCTTGGGTTGTGTCAAAATAAATTAATTTATTTTTATTCTAAAAAAAATATATTTGTGTTTTCAAAGGAAAAAAATTTAAAATTTAAATTTATGAATTAAAATGTTCATAAAAAGTTTTCAAATAAGAAAACTCTGATGAAGAAGCATTAAAACATTGTCCTGCTGCAGATACAAGCTAAATGTAACGACGGTTCTATAGGTAATATTGTGAAATACACAAAAAATATTTCTTTCCAATGTTTGTTATTTTTCAATTTTAGAAATTTCATTTTGACAAACCCAACTCTAGGCAACCAAAAAATGTTGTGTTTGTTGCCGAAACGCTATCACCTTACTTATTACATCATGCATTCAACTTACTTTCGATTATATTTATATACTCGGTTTTGAAAACGAAAAAAATTATGGAAATTCCTTTTTAAATGAGAAATTTACTCGGATTCCGTTTACAGAACAGACAGAACTATGTAATATTATTTTGGCCAAATAAGCTTTTTTATTACTGAATAAATAAAATAATACGCCAATATACCGATAACACTAAAGTTCAGATACCGAAATAAGTCAAAATACCGATAACGCTAAGATACCGCTACCGAATTAAGCCAAAATAACGATACCTTATCACCTTTTCAAAACAGTTGCTATCATTATTTATAGGTCTTCTTATAAACCTGCAGCGAAAGATCTTCTAATAGGCCTTCAACGGAAGGCCTTTTTTGAATAAAGCTTCTATCAGCCCCCTAACACAGCGGTTTCCACCATTTTTTTTCATCGCGGACCCCTTGAGGATTTTTTTTATTTTCGCGAACCCCCATACCTGTATTTTACATATGTACTGTCACTTTTTTATCCATATGTAATCCGAATGTATGTCAAAATTGTTATTTAAAATTGTCAAAATTACTATCACACCTGCCTGTCTTTTTCCGTAAATAAATGTAATCAAATCTGTCTATTTAAAGTGTAACCATTTTTAAAATTATAAATTAGGTTATTAAAAATTAAAAAATACTTAAGGCCCAGATAGATTACACAAGCGGCTTATCAAACATACTTTTTTCATTCAAACACACATTACAAAAACATTGCTCGTACGAACACCGATTTTTTCACGTTTTTGTGGCATTTGTACAAACACGAAACACCCTCATACACTACACAACAGGCTTGCACAAACGTAAAATATTGGTATGTTTGTCAAGCCGCTTGTGTAGTCTATTTGGCCCTTTACTTTTTCATGTTCTTTATTTAATTTCTTTAATTTATTTTTTTCAAAAAATTTTATTTTAAAATGTATTTTACACAAATGTACACTTTTACAGATGGAAACTTTGAAAGTTCATATGTATAATACATGTCGTCTAATAGCACCTTTACAGTCTATTTTAAGCTGCCGGCCATATATTTTAGTGTCAGACGCCGCCACCGTTAATATTTGTCGGCGCAGAGCTCTGTTTTTGGCGCTTAAATTCCCAAACAAACATTTCATATAGTTTGCATAAAAATAAACACAACATAATTTTTATCATTCGCATGAAAGTTGTTGATATTTACAGAACTAATTTATTACTAAAAAAAGTAAAGTTTATAAAAATATAAAATAAAACATGGCTGGTAAACGCACATTGAAAAGATCTAAAACTACAAATGACGCTGAAACAGAAAAGGTGGGTAAAGAATGTTTTTTTTTATTCTAAACCAATTTTAATCTTAATTTGACTAATTTTAGACCAAACAAGATAAAGAAAATGATGAAAATCCGCCAAAAAGACGCAGCACCCGCTCAACACGTAACACCCGCTCAATGGCCGAAGAAGGTGGCCAGGGTGCGACGGCTTCACCCGAAAAGGAGACCAAAAAACTTACATTTATTAAATATCGCGGTACGATCAAATATCATACCGATGGCAATGAAATAGCAGAAGCTTCAGACAATTTAATGTAAGTTTCCTAACGTCATCTGGTAGTTTTGTTCTAATCTTTATGAAAATTTGTAGACAATGGGTTGAAAAACAGCCCGGCGATGGTTTAGTGCCCATTGCTTTTGACATGGAATGGCCATTTTCATTTAAAACTGGTCCCGGCAAATCGGCGGTTATACAAATTTGTGCCGAATTAACTACATGTTATATATTTCAATTGACAAATCTCAAGAAACTGCCAGCTGCCCTGGTGGCTTTGCTCAAGCACAAGCGTGTACGTTTGCATGGTGTTAATGTGAAAAAGTAAGTCGAATTTATATTGTATGTTTCTTTAATTCGTGAGTTATGTTTTGGGAAACAGTCAAATAAGGAGTTTTTTTAAGATGATATTTGAGGAAGTTGTTCTTAAAATTGGATTGATTTAAAACATATTAGGGCAGAAAATATCGCTGTGATTAGAAAATTGATTTAAAAATGTCCGAAATAGAGAAAATCTCTTGTTGCATCTATCTCAATATAAATTTTTTTTCGAACATAAAATTTTTAATGGCAAAACTTTGTAGATAGAATCTTTTCAAACATAAAATATTCTATAGAAAATCTTTTCGAACATAAAATTATCTGTAGAGAATCTTTCCGAAAAAAAAAATGTTCTATAGGAAAAGTTTTCGAACATTAAATAAATAATGAGAAAGCAGTGTTCGTTCGCATTTAGAGAAATGGGCAGTAAATTTTTAAAGAGAATCATTTCGAACATAAAAACTTTCCGAAGAAAAACATAAAATTTTCTATAGAAAACGTTTTCGAACATTTTATGGAAAATGTTTTCGAACATAAAATTTTCTATAGGAAATCTCTTGAAGCAGAATATTTTCTAAAATATTAAGTTTTGTAACCCTGAAATATTTAGACAGATATGCTGAAAATATAGTTGTACCAATATACTTCAGTTTTTTTCCCCGCATCTTATTGAGGAAAAGTTTTTTTCTCCGTTTTTCTAATAATACTAACCCGATTGTCCCCAAATTTAGTGATTTTCGTAAATTAGGTCGTGATTTCCCTGAAGTGAACTCCGATGATCTCATTGTTAATGGTTTAGACTTGGGTGTTTGGTGCAATGAAGTTTGTGAGACTGGAGGTCGCTGGAGTTTAGATCGCTTAGCTAATTATGCGGTAGGTTCAAAAACTCATTCTTCCAATTGACAATTTCTTTATATACAATTTTTCTAATTTAAAAATAAAATAAAAAAAAAATGATCCACAAATTCAGGTGGAAAAAGCTATAGATAAAAACAAAAAGGTGCGCATGAGTAAATGGCATGTTATACCTTTGGATGAAGATCAACTCATGTATGCTGCAATTGATGTTTATGTAAGTTTTTAGATTTTACTTTATATAATAGATATTTAATTTCTGATGTAATTAACAGATTGGTCAACTTATTTATCTGGAGTTGGAGAAGAGAGCCAAATTAAAAGAAACAAATGAGGCGGCTTTTATAGAGAAAAATGGTGAAGCTGCCTTTAAAGCTGTTAAGGCTTTGGGTGAAAATTTTATCACTGAAAAAGCCAATGAAGTTGCAATTTAAGAAAACAAATTTATTTATAGTTTTTATATTAAGAAAATTACTCGATTGTTAATAAATTAATGTTTAAAAAGGTACAAAATGTTATCAAAATAAAAGACTAAGGATTTTTTTTATAAAGTTTTCAAAAAAAAATAAAATATATATTTTTATTAAACAACTCCCACTGACTCTTTTTAACAATTGCAATTTTAATTCATTGATTTATGTTTTTCATCACCTTAAGAAATCAATGGACGTCTGCGTCCTGCTATGGCCTCAATTTTTCGTTTCAATACTTGATTATCTAAATCAATTTGTCTCTGTTGCTTTTTGCGATTTACGGCTGAGGTGGTAAGACGTGTGTTGGTTTGAGAAGGTATCTGAGAAAGAGGAAAATTTTATTATTATTATTTTTTTTTAATTTTATATTTAACCTTATTTACCTTTTGTACGGAAGATTGTGATGTTTTGCTTTTGAGTGTGTAGGAGGGCTTTTGTGTTAGAATTTTACGCAAAAGTATTTGATTGTGTCTTTCGATTTCACGCATGCGCTCATTGGAGAAGCTCATGCTCTTACGGGGATGTGGTTTAACTCTGAAAAATTTTTTAATAATTATAATTTCGAAAAATCTTTTCGAACATGAAATTTTCTAAAGAAAATTAATTTTTCTATGGAAAATTAAATTTTATAGAGAAAACGTTTTCGAACATAAAATTTCCTATAGAAAGTCTTTTCGAACATGAAATTATCTAAAGAAAATGTTTTCGAAAATAAAATTTTCTACGGAAAATGTTTTCGAACATGAAATTTTTTAAAGAAAATATTTTCGAACATTAAACTTTGTATAGAAAATGTTGTCGAACATAAAATTTTGTATAGAAAATGTTGTTGAACATAAAATTTTCTAAATATGTAAAATGTTTTCGAACATTAAATTTTCTATAAAAAATCTTTTCAAACATAAAATTTTCTATAAAAAATCTTTTCAAACATAAAATTTTCTATAAAAAATCTTTTCAAACATAAAATTTTCTATAGAAAATCTTTTCAAACATAAAATTTTCTATAGAAAATCTTTTCGAACATAAAATTTTCTATAAAAAATCTTTTCGAACGTAAAATTTTCTATAAAAAATCTTTTCGAAAATAAAATTTATAAAATTTTCTAAAGAAAAAGTTTTCAAACATAAAATCTATAGAAAATGTTTTCGAACATAAAATTTTCTTTAAAAATCTTTTCGAAAATAAAATTTTCTATAGAAAATCTTTTGGAAAATAAAATTTTCTATAGAAAATCTTTTCGAACATAAAATCTTCTATAGAAAATGTTTTCGAGCATAAAATTTTCTATAGAAAATCTTTACGAACATAAAATTTTCTATAAAAAATCTTTTTGGAACATACAATTTTCTATAGAAAATCTTTTCGAACATCAAATTTTTTATAGAAAATCTTTTCGAAAATAAAATTTTTTATAGAAAATCTTTTCGAAAATAAAATTTATAAAATTTTCTAAAGAAAAAGTTTTCGAACATAAAATCTTCTATAGAATCTTCTGTAGAATAAAATCTTCGAACACAAAATTTTCTTTAAAAATCTGTCTATAAAATGTTTACGAACATAAAATTGTCTATAGAAAATCTCTTCGAACTTTCATTTTTGTATAATTGACTTGTTTCACCTTAATTTATCAGTAGAATTCGTTCGATGAAATTGTTTTATAAAATTAGCATGAAATATATAGTCATCAGAATTAAAACTAGTTGGAGTTTTACTAGTTATACGATAATCGAAATGAGCATCATAATAAACATCCTGATCGTCATCGTAATTATCATTGTCAGCATTAGGAACATGTTCATTATTTTGAATTTCTTCTACTTCAAACTCTTCTTCTCCTTCATAGTCATCTTTGTACTCAACTATTTCAATTTCACTTTCTTTATTTTTATTTGTATCATTACTTTCAGTCTTTTCTTGATCTTTTTTATAATTATTTTCTTGTGTTTTCTTTATTAGTTCTTCATTTTTAGTTTCCTGTTTACTTAGAGATTTCAAATTTGTTATACCCGTACTTTTGAGAGCATTTACAACAGCCAGGGCAATTTTTTCGGGATTTATTATATTGGTCGCCTCAATAGTTTCATTAACATCTTCGTTTAATAATAAAGTTCGTGTTTCCTTTAGGAATTGTTCTTCCTTATCATTTGATGATAAAATTTGTAAATTTGTTAAAGAACTTTGTATTAGTTGCATTAAGTTATTTTGTGCCTGGGACTCTAAGCTATTCTCTTTAAGTGTGACTTGTGTTTTC
>NW_023994670.1:0-180000 GCF_015586225.1 Lucilia sericata | reverse complement strand
GTGTTACAAGACACCACTATCTAAAAATAATAATAATGCACACGATCTTGTTTGTTCAATACACCATAAATACTGTAGATATAAACAAACCAACTGTTGTTGCTTTTATCTGTTGGAAGTTTTAAATTTAGATACGTTTTTGTTTCTTTTTTTGTTTCGCATTTAAATGTAGCTAACTAAAAAATAATTAATTAAAAAAACTCATTTAAACTCCACTCTATGCAGCTTTGGGAAATATATTTAATGTAGTTTTTGGACTCTACTTTTTTATGGACCGATTCTTGAATAATTTGAAATAACAACTATACTTATTATTCATTTGAAACTTTAACTTATATATAAGAAATACTCAACCACTAGAGTGATTGAAAAAAGATTCGTATTTATTAAATGTGGACTGAAAACTCTACAGAATGTTATAGAGGATTCGCTATTTATCTATAAATCATTCGCTAATGATATTTTTAAGGATTCTATTTGGCGACAAACTGATTTTAGCAGGAGAAGAAGTGAAAGTAAAAACTGTATGTTTGTTGAACGCAATTTTTGAGATTTTTGACAGCAACACACGGGTAATTTTGTTGTTTTTGTTGTAAAAGCTAACGGATGTATTTATAAAAACTTATGTATTTTAGGTTTATTAAACAATTTTAAGCAAAATTCAGGGAAATCGTATTTATAAACGTGAAATAGCTTAAAACACCTTCAATAAACCATTGACAATTAGAAGAATTTTATTGTAGGCTCGACCCTTCTTTAAGCCAACAATAAGTTGATTTTTAACAATTTTTTTCTCAGATAAAGAATTTTCCGGTAATTTTAGGTTGATTGCGAAAACTAATTATGGTTTCTTTTAAAATAAAATCTAAAAATTCTAATTTTAACGTTTACAAATTTGTAAATAAAATCCCAGAAAATTTTTAAACGATTATATTTTGAGGAAAAAACTCAAATCTAGGCATTATTGGAATATTTGACAATATTCCAATTGTCCAGCTCTATTTTTAGGTAATTTGGAAATGCCCGTCTCACAGTGGTATAGGAAAAAAAAAAGAGGGAAATAATTCGGTAACTTCTAAACGGTTAATCCGATTTTAATGAAATTTGGTATGCACAAAGAGGAGGTGTTATCGAATTTAGGTTTTGAATTTGGACCTTATAGGCCAACCAGGGGCCCGGCGGGGGGTCCTCAAATTAGGACACCTCGGCTATGTTAAATTTTTAAAACGATCCTATTTCTTCATTTGAGTTCCGATTTAAAAAAAATTTCGTATATAGAATCTCCTCATCGAGCACTATAAAAAATGTCGTCGTAGCAGTAAATTATCTCTTATAGTTTAGGAGATATTCGCATTTGAATATTAAAATTTTAAAATTTTTACCGTCCTTACTTTAGTTTTTTTGATAATAGCAGGTCCAAATATTTCCGATTTTCGCCATTTTTTTTTATTTGCTTAACAACAAGTTTATATACCAAGCAGTGAAAGAATTATGTAAAAATCATGACTGAGTCCAAAGTTATAGGCATTTAAATTTAAAAAATTAAAAAAAGGCGATTTTTTGTCATTTTTTTGGGAAAAAAGTATCTTTTTCTTTTTAAGTTATCTAAAAAGTTTCTAAGAAGATGTATATAGAATTTATACTTTTTGGAAAGCTGACTTTACATAAAATACGATAAATGAAACAAAACCTAAAAATTTTTGATACCGAGGGGACCAGGTCCATCCAAAAAAACCCTATTTTTTATGGAAAATTAAATTTTGAGCAAAAATTCTCAAATCGCATAGTCGATATCAAATTATAGTGACCTGTTTTATATGACCCAATAAGTTCTTAATCATTTTGTAACGGGTTTCGATAACCCCGCCCCTGGTATGGATATAATAGGCAAAAAACCAAAAAATCCCATTTTTGGGATTTTTTAAAACTTTTTTGGGAATTCCGGGATTTCTAATAAGAAAATTCGAAATTTTTATTTAATTTTGGATTTTGAGTAAAAAAATCTACCTAACTGTAAAATTTCATCAAAAAATATTCATAAATAAAATTTTTAATGCAATTTGAAAAATTTGTATCTTCGCAAAAACTGAATAAAAAACATTTTTTAATTTTTTTTAAAAAAAGTATTCCGCGAATTTTTTAATTTTCAAAAATTATATACAGTTTTGAAAAATAGACAAAATTACCTTTCCATTGATATATAACATGCCTACCTAATGTTTTTTAAGTGACAAATTAATTAGGGAAAACTCAACATCTTTTAGAAAATTTACCTAGCACTATTATTTTCATCCATATATGTAACAAATTTAAGAGTTAACCTTATGGATGAAAATAATAGTGCTAGGCAAATTTTCTAAAAGATGTTGAGTTTTCCCTAATTAATTTGTCACTTAAAAAACATTAGGTAGGCATGTTATATATCAATGGAAAGGTAATTTTGTCTATTTTTCAAAACTGTATATAATTTTTGAAAATTAAAAAATTCGCGGAATACTTTTTTTAAAAAAAATTAAAAAATGTTTTTTATTCAGTTTTTGCGAAGATACAAATTTTTCAAATTGCAATAAAAATTTTATTTATGAATATTTTTTGATGAAATTTTACAGTTAGGTAGATTTTTTTACTTAAAATCCAAAATTAAATCAAAATTTCGAATTTTCTTATTAGAAATCCCGGAATTCCCAAAAAAGTTTTAAAAAATCCCAAAAATGGGATTTTTTAGTTTTTTGCCTATTATATCCATACCAGGGGCGGGGTTATCGAAACCCGTTACAAAATGATTAAGAACATATTGGGTCATATAAAACAGGTCACTATAATTTGATATCGACTATGCGATTTGAGAATTTTTGCTCAAAATTTAATTTTCCATAAAAAATAGGGTTTTTTTGGATGGACCTGGTCCCCTCGGTATCAAAAATTTTTAGGTTTTGTTTCATTTATCGTATTTTATGTAAAGTCAGCTTTCCAAAAAGTATAAATTCTATATACATCTTCTTAGAAACTTTTTAGATAACTTAAAAAGAAAAAGATACTTTTTTCCCAAAAAAATGACAAAAAATCGCCTTTTTTTAATTTTTTAAATTTAAATGCCTATAACTTTGGACTCAGTCATGATTTTTACATAATTCTTTCACTGCTTGGTATATAAACTTGTTGTTAAGCAAATAAAAAAATATCTCCTAAACTATAAGAGATAATTTACTGCTACGACGACATTTTTTATAGTGCTCGATGAGGAGATTCTATATACGAAATTTTTTTTAAATCGGAACTCAAATGAAGAAATAGGATCGTTTTAAAAATTTAACATAGCCGAGGTGTCCTAATTTGATGACCCCCCGCCGGGCCCCTGGTTGGCCTATAAGGTCCAAATTCAAAACCTAAACTCGACAACACCTCCTCTTTGTGCACACCAAATTTCATTAAAATCGGATTAACCGTTTAGAAGTTACCGAATTATTTCCCTCTTTTTTTTTTCCTATACCACTGTGCGTCTGTCAACCAAATGATGGACAAAATCACTTGATTTGGCTTTTTCAAAGTTTGTTGGTTAAATATAATGCCATAAAGCAATTAACCATGTAAATTATATTGATTAGTGTTATACTAATACTAATATTCGCCGGCATTAGAATTAGTCAAATATCAAAGAAATTTATCAATATTTGCAAAAATTTATCAAAAATTACAAGGAAAATAAGTAAAAATAAGAAAATGTGTCATAGTGATGTATATTTTGTCGCAAAATATCCGTTATTCGGATACTTTTAATAATAATTAGAAATTATATGTTATATTTATACATCTGAACTAAATAGACATTTATTAAAGCCATATATATATTTATTTTTCTTAAAAGTTTGTTTTTATTGTCAAAAATCTATTATAAACAAAAATATGAAATTAAGAAAACCGAATCAACGAATATTTTATCCTAATTGTACGCAACACTAACACATAAAATGACAGCCATATTGTACAGTGCTGCCAACTTAAACATAAATCAGCACAATAGTTAATATACGTTTATTATTTGTTTATGAATATCACAATTTTATTAATGGTTTTTAAGGCTAAAGTGTGCTTTAACTATTGGGTGCATTAAAAGCAAAATAAGATTTTTTTATAAATACAAGCGTAAAACTATACAATAACCTAGTTGGGGGGTTCTACATCAATGTTCAGGCATTAAAATTGTGCTACTTCAACTAGATGTGTCCATAAATGAATGCATTGGACAAAGTGAAGTAGGCTTGGCTGAGCAGTTGAATATATGGTGGGTGTTATGAGGACCTTGATCACATGCCGGACATTCGCTGGGGACGGCACAGTCTATGCGTGATCATTAAGCTTTTGTTTACCGCATAAGGTTTTCTTCTGTGTCTGCTATGAGCTGTGAGCGACCTTCAACTACTACATTTATGGGGTATCCTGCGACCGCGGAATTGATGGCGTTGATCATGTCGAGGACTGATCTAATGGATCCTGCACATATCTGCCTATGTTCTCCTCTTATATACAAAGATCATTCCTGACATGCCGCAGGGGAGTATCCAACTGTGTGATGTTAAAGTTGGGATGACTCCTCCGATGATATCCCAGAAGGAACTGTTTAGTTAACATGACATTATGTTCCTTGACACGTAGGACCTTCGTTTCCTCCTGCAGATGATGTTCCTAGCTAATTTGTAAGCAGGCCGTTGCAGTCCTTAGGGCGGCATATTGGCAACTTTGAATGTTTCTCCACTGACCGACCAATCGTTTTATATGTAGCTAACAAGGTTTCTTTATCCATATCCCAAGTGCTGCCGGTTAGCGCTTTGAGGACCTTGTATTTTGGTACTTTTTCGTTCTATGATTAGTACTTTTAGTTTTTTATGAGCGACATCAGCACCCAGAGTTGTAACTAGTAGACCGAAACATTAATCCATCAAATAAGTCGTGGACTTTTTCTTATTCACAGAGAACACACTGTGATAAATCTGGTATGTGCAAATTAAACCCTGAATATAACCGGGGAAGGAAAATTAAATGCTATCACTTGTATAAGATACAACCTTACCATTCAACCCAGCATACTTCTGGGTCATCCGACACACTCATTGAGAAAACCATCAGACATACTCACTCTAGGTATACGGATGAGTGAGGTCCGCATACCCCTAATTCCATGCCGTATCATATACACTTGACACCAACTCATTTCCAATGCTAAGTCCCACAGTTCCTCCTCTGCGGGGTATCTGTTGCCTCGGCACCGAACCGAACTTTTCCAGAATTATCGACATTACTCGTTTAACCAACATTCTCTTCCAGCGAGTTTGTGTTTAAACCACACCTACCAAGTGCACCCCGAAGAAACCTCCCTTATAACCGGGACAGGACAAAGTCCGAAACTCTGCCCTGTGGGCTATTGGTTCCCATGGTACTAGATTATGCGTTTTCATCGTTCGACCCCATGTGAAATCATTCCAAGGAAAGACCGAGCATTAGAAGTTAAAAGTTCCGACACTTTATTAGTATAAAAACTTCACATTCAGCTAAAGGTTATTGGAATTACTTAGATCGGATCATTCACACTGGAAAAAGTGAATATGTTTTAAGCGAAGTTTGATACAAATGATGGCAGCAGCGGAACATTTATTCACCTGCTAATCCACCCACTCATTCACAAAAATTACCTGTTAAAAAACATGTGCATGCATTTTTTTTAACATCTCAGAGCTTTTACTATTAAAAGCTTTCTTTCTTTATCCACCTATGGAAAAGCTTTTACTATCACTATTTGGATATAAACAATAAAATAACAAATAAACTGCAGCCAACTTCATGGGTAAATAAACCCAAAACAAAAAGAAAAACAAACAATAAACGAGCAAGCAAAAACCTGACACAACAGGATTTTGCGCATAAACTATCCAACGAAAAGCAACAGAGTTACAAAAACAATAAAGACTACGACTCATTTTTTATACGAGAGGAAGAGAGAAAGTTGAAGAAATTGAGTAAGAGAGAGAGAGTGCATGTAAAATAAGGAAATACCGTTACATTTATGGCTTAATGGCACGACCACATTAGAAAAATTATACAAACGACCAACCAGCAATTTAAACGGTTAAGAGACTTTGAAACGTGCGGGTGTTGGAATATTTTTCGTTAACGTTGGCCGATAATAATCGAGGCAACTTAAAGTTGTAATAAAAAATAAACACAAAATATAAATATTAAAGCAAAAACTAAAAATATTTAAAGCGCGCGTAATTAATTTAAAAAAATTGTGTGTGTATGTTAATTAATATAAATACCTAAAGTGAAAACAAAAGAAAATTTATTTGAAAAAAAGCCAGCAGGAAAATAATTAAAGAAAATTTAAATGAAAAATTTCGTTAATTAATTATTACAAAAAGCCAAAAATTTAAAGAATAAAGTGTTTACAAAGTATTTAATCAATAATTTAAGTCTTAAAAAGTTTGAAAAAGTGAAAATTTTAATTAAAGCGTTAAAAGCTAAAAAGTTGTTGGCATTTTTTTTAGAGTATATTTAAATACACACCCTTTGTAATTTTGTAAATTTTTTTCCATTGTGTTGCATGTATATAAATATATATATAAATATGTATATATACATACATATATTTTTATGAGGTCAAAGGTAAATGTTTGATATTGTGCGTGGTTAAGAAAATGGCCTGATTTTTTCTCTAGTATTCTTCAACTAATTAACTGAAAATTAACAAATAAATAAGATATTTATTAAACAATTTATTTGTTATTAAAAACAAGTTAAAACCCCACCCACTTATACATTACTCCTGTTGTTGGTTGCTTTTGTTATTAAAAGGAATTTAACGAGCCATAAAGTTAAACAGCCAAAGTTATTAGTCCTATGGATAGAAGGAATACTTTCACTTGTGTAATGTATAGCCAAAAAGGAAAAAAAAAACCGTTTGTTTGTATCAGTGTGTGTTAAATATTGAACAGCTGGCCTAAACATTAGCCTAGAAAAAGCCAAGAGGAAAAAACACATTATATTTACTAATATTATTTGGAAATAAATTTGATAACTTGTTGGTAGAGAAAAAGGCAACAAAAAAAACTAAAATTGGCAAAACATGTTGGCCATATTAATGTATTTGGCTAAAGTAGAGGCTGAAGTACAGGCAGAACAGGAGACAAATATTTCAAATACAACTTAAGCTTGTCACACACATAAACAAGCGCCAGAAACAAAAATATTTGAAAAACTTGGTTGTTGTCCCCTTGACAAAGTTTGACTGACATCCGTTTAACAAATTATTTAGATACTTTAGATACAACAACAACAACAAATACTACCACAATAACAACAACATTATCATTATCTAGCAGTGACAACAGCAACACCAAGAAATTAACATCATTATTGTTAATAATCAACGTTTGTTTATATCGGCAACCAACCATATTGTTAACGACATCATTGACAATTTGCCACATTAATATGTGAGAATAAGAAAACCCCCTACTCCCCGCACTCCCCTGTAAAATGGTGCCAATGACATATAGACCTACAAACAAGCCGCCATTGTTGTTGCCTTTAAGTTGAAGGAAAAACTTTAAGAAAAAAGAAAAGGAATGTTGAAAAATTCTATAATCATGCCACAAAACTAATTAATGTTTGAAACAAACACATTTACATAAAGCTTAACTGTAAAATACACACTCTCTCACACACCTAAAGACATTTACATAAACTCATATAAACCGTTACACACATGCTAATCCTTAGAAAAAAAGAGAGTTAAAGCTACAGAGAGAAAGAGCGAGTATGAGTAAAAACATGTATTATTTAATGTAAATAGAGCGGAGTACGTGTAGAATAAAGCATAAGGAGTCGAGGGAAGGGTACTCGCACTAACAGGATGTGTAACGGTAAGAGTTAACAACATTTGTGTCAACGTAAGAAAACACAATATTAAACCAAACAGCAACAACAAGAACAAGAACAACATTAACAAGTACAACCTTTTAAAGGAAAAATAAACCGCAAAACCATAAACAAACAAAATCAAAAAATTCTTAGGAATTTCTTACAACCTGCTTGTAACAAAACTTGAACCCACTAGAAAAACGTGATTTTTGGCCAAAAAATAATTTCAAACAAAAAATATGTAACTCAATTTAAAATATTAAAAAACGTGCAATATTAAAGCTTAAATCTAAATGGCTGTTTTATAATCTTGAAAAATTAAGAAAAAAAAAAAAAAAATAAATAAAAGAAATAACGGTTAAATGAGTTTTTCCAAACGTGCTTGTTAAAAGCAAATCATGAATAAAAAAAAACCAAACTCACAAGAAAAAAAATGCGGTAGTAACGGTAAACGACATAATGAACTTGTGTATTAAAGGGCGTGTCAAATTAGCGCGATTTTAAAACGAAAAAAAATCGGGAAGAAAAACTTGAAAAAAAAAAAACGAAAAAAAAAGAAACGCGAAACGTACGAATAACAAAATACTATGTCTGTTGAATATCTACAAACAGTAGCAGCAACAACAGATGTAACTAACAACAACAGCAGCAGCAGTAGCAAACATATTTGTGAAAATCATAAGGAAACGGAAAACCAACAACACGAAGTTGTGGAAAACTCAACAACAACAACAAACTGCACAGAAAACGAATCCACAACCAGGGAAGCAAATATATGACGTACAATAAAACAACAACAACCGCAAACAAAGGATAAACAGCAACAACAACAACAAACACATCAACATTATCATCATCAGCATCTACATCAACATCACCAGGACTATAAATTTAAACAAACTTCTAAAAATTTAATCACAAAAAATCTAACGAAAACATTTCCAACATTTGAAACGACATCAGCCACTTCCCTGGTTTGTTCACGTCATGTTTCTACATGTCCACAACATACTAAGTATCAGCAGCAGCAGCAGCAAAAACAACATTATCAAACACAGCAGCAGCAGCAACAACAGCAACAGCACCATCATCTCTATCACTCCAAACAGCAACAGCAAAAACAACGAATTCAATACCTTACGCCAGCCCAACCTGAAGAACCTCTCTATGTCAATATGGTTTTAAGTACCGAATGGTCTCAGGTAGAAGTTATTGATTTGATTAACGATGGCAACGGTTTGGGTTTTATTTTGGTGGGCGGCCGTAGTACCGGTGTGGTTATTAAGGCCCTAACGCCCGGCGGTGTAGCGGAGCGTGATGGTCGCTTGCAATGCGGCGATCATGTACTTCAAATTGGTGAGGTGAATTTGCGTGGTTTTAGTTCCGAACAGGTGGCCACGGTTCTTCGTCAGACTGGAGCTCAGGTTCGTTTGATTGTAGCAAGACCGGTGGAGTCAACAGCCACCGATTTCCAACATCAATTAGCTAGTCATGCACCAATTATTCCAACTAAGCTCCTCTCCGACCCAGAAGAATTGACGCGGCATCTATTTCATCAAAGTAATACGGAAGAGGTAACGGCGGCGACTGGTGTTTGTGGCAGTGTCAGTATTAGTGGTATTGGTGGTGGCGGCGGCAGTGGATTATCTGCAAATTTCTGCTCCTCCTCCTCTCTAGGCCATAAAGAGTCGTCTAGTCATGATTCCTTACAGCAGCAACAACAACCCCTTACATTGAATCTTAATTTCCCTCCCACACCCGATACCGAATTGGCAGATTTACCACTGCCTCCAATACCCAAAGAATTGACCACATCGGCGGCTACCCAACGCAACTATCCCAAAGATTTGGACATAGTACCATTTTCCATAGTATCACCGCCTTTGCCTCAACCTCCCACATCGGCAGCCGCAATAATGAAAACTAGCGTTAGTACACCCCATCAAATGGACCATATAGAGACTGTGATAGCTGGTATAACTACTACTCAAACTACTGGCACTTTATCGAACGATGATAACGACGATGACTGTTGTTCGATTACCTCCTCCAATTACTTGGATTCACCCGAAACTGAAACATACGAAGTTAAACTAAGAAAAAATGTCTATGGCCTAGGCATAACGGTGGCGGGTTATGTGTGTGAAGAGGAAGATCTGTCGGGCATATTTGTTAAGAGTATCATAGAGGGTAGTGCAGCCGAAATGAGTGGCCAGATACAAATCAATGATCGCATAGTTAAGGTGGATGGCAAGACATTAAGTGGTGTAACCAATCATCAGGCCGTGGAGATACTACGTAATACGGATATTGAAGTGCATCTTACACTGGAACGTTTCCTAAGAGGACGCAAATTTGAGCACTTGCAAGTAGCCTTAACGGAATTGAAAATAGCTGTGGACTCACAGTCACAGGTTTCACTACCCCCCTCACCGTCAATAGCTACTCTATCATGGCTGCCACCCAGGTCTGATGGCGACTCAATAGCCACTGATGGTGGTGCTGTTATAATGGAATTTGGTGATTTACCCTCAAGAGAAACAGTGGATTCGCAAATGTCTCATGTACTGGATAAAAGTGATCACAGTAGTGTGCCGCCAGTAGAAACTTCCAAATCACCAACAACTACTCCTGAAGCCAAACCTGTTACGTTGGCTAATGGCACGACATGTCATGCAAAAGACGTGGCAAAAACGCCAGAGACTAAAGAGAAACCTGTTAATGGTTCGCTGGGTTCGCGAACACCCACCATAGATAACTTTACCGACTTGCTGGGCAAACAGTATACTGAACTGATACCCGTGGGACCACTGAAACTAAGCACTGACCTGTTGGCGAATTCGGTTTCTCAAACAAGTGCGTCGAATGCCGAACAAACGTGTCCAAGTGTGGAGGCTTTAAAAGTCGCCTGGAAAAGTGAGTTTCCCGACAGTGAAATTATAGTAGCCGAAATAAATAAACTTTCAGGTCTAGGAATCAGCCTAGAAGGCACCGTGGATGTAGAGCGTGGCATTGAGAAGCGACCCCATCATTATATACGCTCGATACTGGAAGACGGACCGGTGGGACGTCAGGGCATCTTAAAACCCGGCGATGAGCTGCTGCAGGTCAACGAATACAAACTTCAGGGTCTCCGACACACCGAAGTGGTTAAAATTCTCAAAGAACTGCCTTCACATGTCAAATTGGTATGTGTACGCGGTGCTACGGCGCCGTCTATTATAAATACTTCCCAAAATCCCGAGGCCTTTGAAACGAGAAGTCTTCTGCCCGGCGGTCATCAAAGTTTACAAAACTTGATGACCAAAGCCCAGTCGGAAAGTTCTTTGTATACCTCTAGCACTGCCACTCTGACGGATCAACAACGTTCGAAGTCATTGGAAAATGTATCTGGCCTGGCTCTTTGGAGTTCCGATGTAACCATTGTCGAAATTGAAAAGACCGAACAGGGTTTTGGTTTCTCGATACTAGACTATCAAGATCCCTTAGATCCCGAGGGCAGTGTTATAGTAATACGAGGTCTAATACGGGGAGGTTCGGCCGAGACCACCAACGAAATATTTCCCGGCGATCGTTTGGTTAGCGTTGGAGAACATTCACTGCAGGGCCTGGATCTCGACGAGGCAGTGGCCATATTGAAAGGTATGCCACTGGGCCTCACCAAGTTGGGCATCTGTCGACCACTCTCAACATCCGATAGCAATATAGCATCACCCATAGGAGAGGGAGACTCACCGAGCACATAGTTTTCAATGGATTTTTATTGTAAGTATTACATACGTTTGTGTAGATATGTACATATTTGTTAAGTAGTCAGTCATTTATGTACTCTTGTTCTTATATTAATTTCCGTAAATCATGTTGAAAGTTTAATTTATGGCCCAAATAATACGTAGAAAATCATTCGTTACCTTTTTAAATCTTCGTCAGGTTTCAAGCACTTACGTACGTATGTTTTATTATTTTTTTTAGTTAGTTCATTTTTCGATTTTATATGACTCCTAGAGGGATTTGAAGGAGTATAAGAACGAAACGAAAAAAATGAAAAGTCGTGCTTTTTATTGCCTTTCTATCTATCTGTGCTTGGCACAATACTAATTCATAAGGAGTACGAGTATTCATTCACACATACAGTTACTCAGAATTCTTCGTACACTTACATACATACATACATAAATTATTGTGATTTTCCTGCAAAAAGAAATAAAATGGTAAAAAAAAACTTGACATGTCACTGACAAATGTTGCAAATCAATAATTCTTTTATTTTGTTTTCCTCTTGCTATGTGTTCCTCCTGGTAGCCCACTTGCTTTTCCTAAAATTTGTATGTTTATGGGAAAATTAATGTTGTAGAGATGAAAGTTGTATATGTACATTGTACAATGACTTAGGATAATGAAGATTTTATATTTTAAATTATGTGCTCAAAGACGTCAGGAAGAACGTTGCAAGTGACAAGTATTGTTAAATTTTTGGTTATACTTTGTCATTTGATTCTTTTCCCTTCATCTTTTCTTGTGTAATCTGTTTTTTATGCCTTAAAGAGATTATGATTATTAAAACTATTAATGTGTATGAGTTTGTGAAATTTAATTTCCCTCAAATGTGAATTTAATGATGGTTTAAACAAATTTGTTAGATTTAAGTATTTAAGTGGATTTTGTTAAGGGACAATTGAATTAAGTCGACTAATTTAGGAAGTTTTTTTTTTTTTAAGGGTATAATAACGTTAATGTTAAAGCGTCATAAAGTTATAGTCACGGATTCATAGAAGTTGGTTTTTAAAGTAGATAGCTACAATATGAAATTATTTCGATTAAGAGGATTTAAACAGCTGATATTTAGTTTGTTTCTTTGTCTTTCTGTTAATACCCATTAAGGGGTTAAAATATTATAATTTACTTACCTAATAGCATTTTAAGACATTATTTTAACACGGTAATGACATTGGAGGCAAGTACTTATTACGTTCGCTTACAAGTAGGGAGTTATTTAAGTTCTTACTACGATCAGCTGCAAATAACGAGCTAAGTAATTTTGTTTTTGAGAAAAAAATTTATCTAAATAGGATACGTCCAGTGCCTCTACTTAGTTTTGACAAAAAAATTATTTTTATATCTTCACTTTCGCGAGAAGGGTACGATATAATTTTCCGACCCTATGCAGTATATATATTCTGAGTCGATTTAGCCATATCCCTCTGTCCGTCTTTCTGTGTGTATGAATGTTGAAGTGATTTACGTGAACACCTGCCGTATTGGCCTTGTTTTTTCACCCACTGGGTGTGCTTTGTGACGACGCACAAACGCCTCTTTATGTATTTTACACCCGGCTGGCAATTTTTGTACCGGTCCATGTACAAGCACTTTGCTCAAGTACTTGAACTAACTAATCTTTGAACATTCCTGCCACTGTGCTTAACTTCCGAGATGTAAAAACATCACTTCAATTTATAACCACGCAGATGGGGTGGCCTCTGTTGCGTAGAGACGTATTGGGTATACCGAAACACGAACCCATCAAATAAGCCGGGGACTTTGTTCTTACTTACAGAGAAAACACTGTGGTAAATCTAGTATGAACAGAGTTTTCCCTGAACATACTTGGACATGGAAGGAAAATTCAATGGTATACCTTCTTACGGGTATACGGGTGTTAGATTCATCCTGTATCATATACACTTGACACTAACTCATTTCCAATGCTTAGTCTCACAGTAATTCCTCTGTGGGGTATCTGTTGACTTCGGCAACAGCACCGAACATATCCCGAATTATAGATTTCACCGTGCATCAGTTCTTGAACCGACAATTCTCTTACCGCGAATTTGGGTTTAAACCACAGCCACTACATGAATTCCTCAACCTCAACAAACTGACCAGCCAGGACAAAGTTCTGGGGGTAACTAGCCACCCATAGTACCAGACTATGTGGTTCTCTGGTTCGAGCACATGTCAAATCATTCCAAGGAAAGGCAGAGGATACATTTGATCATCACCTCATCTTGGTGTATTGGTATTGCAATAAATACTTGAGATATGAGTAAAAATCTGAGAAAACCTCTGAAAAATAACTACATTCTTTGATTTATTCTTTAAATTACTCCTTACTGACGTCATACTTTCGATTCCATAAACAATTGATTTCCAGTATAATAAACTCTCAATATTTCTCAAAACCAATTGTTGATTTTTCCCAAACATTTGGGGGTAAAGTAAACACCTAACGGGATAACAATAAATTCCTCTTAACATATACATAACTTCCAAGAATTTCTTGCCAATTTAACTTTGAACTTAAATTTTGTTCTTGTTATTACAATCCCTTTTTCAGTCAAGTAGAAAAGTATCAGAGATTCACAAAAAAAAAAAAAAAAAAAAAAATTAAAACAGAAATCACTGATGGTCCTTACTTTATAAATAATTTATACTTATGCCTTTATATTTTGCATTATTATTGTTGTTACTTTCATTTGTTATTCTTAGAAATGAAGAAAAACTGCTGAAAAAAAGCCAAAGAAGAAAACAGTATAATAACCCAGTAGTTTACAAGGAGTCAAAGTATCATTTTTATTTACAAAACTTTCTCAATATTTTATATCCTTAAACATTTAAAAGGAGTAAAACTTATTCTAATGAAGAGTGAAAACATTACAGTCACCTTTGTGTCCCCAAGTTATCTAGAAAGGGGTTATTTTAAACATTTTTCCAAAGAAAGTGGTTTGTTAAACCATCCATTTCTTTCTTTAATTTCTTTGACCATAAATAAAGGATATAATCATTAGTTTGTAACAGTTACCACGAACTTCAAGGTTTTCAAACAAACTTACACATCAGCAGTAATCACTCGTATGTATATAATACTCATACCCATTTATCACATGCTGAAAACTGGGAGTAGCTGGAACAAAAAAAAAAAAGAGTTACAATAAGGAATATGACTACCATGTCTGGTACATACATTCATTTTATTCAGATGGAATCACATATAGCAAAAGTAAAGGATAACTGATTCTTACACTCGCACACACACACACATGAGTATTGTCATATGCTTTTGAATAAACAATCAGAAGAACATTTATTGACAGTTCAAGCAAAGAAAAAAGAAATGATGAAATGAATGATTCCTTGTTGTGCTGCTATTTTATAAGAAAACATAGTGTTTATGAATCTTGATTTACTGAGGAAATATTTAATAGTTTTTAGCTTTGGCCTCAAGTCAACTGGAATAGCATTAATAAACTGAAAATACCCAAAATGCAAGAAATTGCTAAAGAAAATTATTAAATACTTTTTCTTTATTCATTATCGCACGGCCCAAACGGCTGAACTTAGAATCACGAAATTTTTACAGTAGAAGTAGGAGGGATTTTTGGAAACTTGTATATTTAGGTGTAAAAACTGGTTTTCTTAATTATCTTACACAATATTAGTAATACAAGAAAAATTTTAAATACATCTGTATTTACTCTTAAAAGCAGCCGATGGGTGTCTGGTACTTTTTCAAAATTCGTACTTTTAAAGAGTGAAAATGTGTAACAAAGGTGATTTTGGTACTTTTTTTGGACCTTCATAACTTTTTAACTAATAAACATTATTAAGATTTTTTTAAATATTTTTGATATATCTCTCAAAATTACCAGACACATATTTCGTACTTTTTTAAAATTCAGTCCTTTTTAGAGAGAAAACTGTATTTTTGGTACTTTTTTTTGGACATTAAGAAAACTTTTTAGATTTATTACGTACTATTTAATTATGGACTAACACAGCAGCATTTTTTGAAACAAAATATTTGCTATTTAACTTAGGAAGAAAAAAAGTACTAAAAAGGGGAAATTTATTTCATCAAAAGGGACTTTTTGTTTTTCTTTAATATTAAAACTAGAAACATAAAATTCAACAGGACTAAATGAGAATCTATCAGTAGTGTCTTTTTGGTACTTTTTCCTTCGTCAAATGGTACTTTTTGCCTATTCTATAATATGAAGACAAAATACAAGATTATTGAAAAAACACTGAATGAGATTCTTTAATAGAGAAGTGTTTGGCATTTTTTCGTCCTTCAAATGGTACCATTGAATAATGGGTCTTAACTGAATAAGAATCTGTAAGAGGCGAGGGACTCTTTAGAAGTTTCTATAGTGGGGAGTCAAATGACATATACGGTTCTTATAAAATAAGAATTCATAAGGAGATTTTTGGTACTTAAAACTTAACTATAACTGTTTGTCTTTCTGTCTGTCTGTTTGTTTGTTTGTCTGTCTGTCTGTCTGTCTGTCTGGCTGTGTGTCTGGCTGTGTGTCTGTCTGTGTGTCTGTCTGTGTGTCTGTCTGTGTGTCTGTCTGTCCGTCTTCAATTTTCTAAAGATCGCAGTTATCTTAAGGATCCAAATGAAATTTTGATTTTAGTTTTTTTTAAATAAATTGATAAATTTTCTTTTGCATTTTGTTAAATTTTTCATCCCTCTACGTTCCACTTTCCTTTTGAATTTGCATGAAAATTCTAGTATCAAATGATTTATTTTTGTTTGTAACGGAAATTTAACATCAAATACTTGACATATTGTTGATGACATTTGTGTTGACAGTTGCGAAATTATGGCACAAAATTTCGTTTTTTTTTTACTAACGAAAACGGATCAAGTGAAAACAATAATAACAAAAGCAATCCTACACAACCTGCTCATGGCCCCTTTTTGTATAGAGACATTTGTAATACTAAATAAAACTTAAATATTCATACATACATATTGAATGTTATCTTTTGCCATTTATTAAAATTTTAAAGCCCATTTTACATATGTATAGAGTTTGCAAGGATTTTCGATAAATAGTCGAGGCAAGCGAATATAGTGAAGGTGAAAAGTGGGTTTATATTTTAAAGGTTAAATATTATTTTCACCTATGAAGTGAAATCCCTTAAATTATTTAGTCTATAAAACAATTACATAAAAATTGGCGATTCGCAAAACTATTTTCCGCAAAACTATTTATTGTGTTCCCTAGTTTTGTTTCTCACTGTACATTTCACAAGCGAAAGAACGTTGGAAAAGGAAATAAAGCATAACAATATATTCTCACAGACATACATTCACATATACATACAGTGGCGAGCAAAACTGGATACATATCAATGAAGTGTATGTTAAAAACCCAATAAAATCCAGAAAATATTAAACAAAAATTTTATATTGGTTTTAAAATAAGCAATAGAAGAATAAGAAAATAAAACAATAGAAAATTCGCGAATATTGAAACTTTATCTCAAGTTTTAGCTAATTCTATTAAAAAAGTCTATGTATCCACTTTTGCACGTTTAAATTTAATTAATCTAGCAACACAAGTAAATTTAATAATAACAATGAATTTGAGTACTGCTACTTGATTTACCTTTGAAGAAAGCATCAAAACAAACAGTTACCATTTTTGAGTCATATTTGTAATTTTTTTGCAAATATTTTAATTTTCTAGTTTTAATTAGAAAAATATCAAGTTTATTGGGAAACCAAATGGTCGAAATGACAAAAAATAATTACTGTGCTCGTCAAATTGCCAAGAAGTTAGGAATTTGCCACCGAAGAGTGCTACAAGTGCGAAAAAGAAAAATATGAGCACACCAGAAGTTAAGAAATGTCGATCGTGTTTGCTTTCGGAGAGAGATGCCAGAACTATGGAGCTTTTATTGACATCCAAACAGGTAAAAATACAAAAAACAGGCTATAGTCGCCATAAATAAGTCCTTAAGTGAATGGGCAGTCCGGGGAGCTCTTCGTAGAATTGGCCTTATATCAGCCGTAAAGCAGAAAACACCAGCGTTATCAGAAAAAAGTGTGAAGGATCGTCTTAAATTTAGCAAGAACCACAAAAATTGGAGTGTTGATGACTGGAAAAGGGTTATATGGTCCGATGAAGGGTTATATGGTCCGATGAAACGAAAACTAATCGTTTTCAGTCTGATGGCAAGGAATATTACTGGCACCGCCCTTATGAAAGCTTAAAAAAGCACCAAGTAAAACAAAAGGGTGAAACAAGCGGGTGGTAGTCTGATTGTGTGGGCTTGTTTCACTTGGTAGAATCTCGGTTCTTTAGTAAAATTAGATGCTATAATGAAAAAGGAGGTTTATTTGAGTATTTTCAATCCAATATTCCAGATTTTGTGGAAGAATGTGCATATCCAGAGTCAGAGGTTATACTCCAACAGGATGGGGATCCGAAGCATACGGCAAAAATCGTAAAGAATTGGCTTTCAGCGCAGAATTTTCAAACGATGCAATAGCCAACTCAATGCCCGGAAATCAATCCAATTGAAAATTTATGGGCTTTGTTAAAAAAACGTCTTGCGCAATTCGATAATGCACCAAGAAATCTTAAAGAACTTTGGTCGAGAGTACAAACGGAGTGGTCTAGTATTCCGCACCGGACCATTGAGACCTTGGTCAAAAGTACGCCTAAACGTATAAAAAGTGTCATAAAAGCAAAAGGACTTTGCACAAAATATTAAAAATCAAATTTTTTTTAAAACGTGCAAAACTGGATACTTCGACTTTATTTATAAATATGTTTTAATTTTTAGATTAATATTTAATTATCATGAATTTAATTTTGTTTTCTTTTTATATTGCTTTACTGAATATTTAAAATTGAAAACTTTATTATTTTTCCTTTATTTTATGGGTTTTATAGCATTTTTAAGTCTTATTAGCTAAACATGTATCCAGTTTTGCTCGCCACTGTATGTATGTATATAAAAAACAAAAGGGAAATAAATATAGATTGCTGTTACACTAAATGTGTTGTGTGCTAGTGTGTGTGTGTTTATAATTGCATTTGTTTGTGTGTGTATAAGAATATTTGTATTTGGAATATTAAATAAAGGTCACACTTCCTCGTGTGCTATTTATTCTATAAATGTTTGTAAGCGTTTACCCTCGTATTCCTGTTTGAGTTGGTCCAACAACACACACATGCATATTTTTACTCCCTATGGGAAAAACTTTTATGTATGTATGGTGTAACATTTAAAGTTTTTGCTGCTGTTGCACAAACATAAAGTGTTACATTTTATGATTTAGTTATAATTTTTTGTTAGTTTTATTAAATTAAATGTTTTCAAAGTTTAGTTTTCATAATCATTTTGTTGATAATGCGAATAAATTAATGTTTTTTTTTGAGAAAGAGAAAAATATAAAGAATTCTAAAAGGTTTAAAAATTTGTTGTATTACAGGCCGTATGATTTATATTTATTTTGGAATATTACTCATACACGCAGTAAGCTTACTTTTTATATGACATATTTATAATAACGTGGCGTATGAGTATTGTATTTTTTTGCTTTTATATATAAAGTATACGTAAGCTGTCATAAAATAAAGTTTTAAAGTTATTTTCGAAAAAGCACCATATATATATGATGGGAGCTATGACCAATTAGGTACCGATCGTTCATTAGTAAATCCTATACACGATTTCTTTATATAAAACAAGTAAAAAGTCTATATTCGCCTTTGATAGACAGACAGACGGAAATGGCTTAATCGACTCCGCTATCTATAAGGATTCAGAATATAAATACTTTATAGGGTCGGAAAATTATATTTTGGAAATTACAAACTCTTCTCACGAAGGTGAAGGTTATAAAAACTATTCGTGTGGATTTTTAAAGATTTTAATTTTTATGATTGTTTTATACAAGTTGAAGGGCTTTTAAGGATTGGTTCTTAAACGGGAGTCCATAGTGGGATCCTCGTCTAACCGATCGCGATAAAAATATGTACAACCATTTATACAGATTTATTCAAGTTTAAGAGTTAAGAGTGTGAAGATAACTGGGAGAGGCTATGGTACCGTTCGTCATATAATTCTGTAATAAAATTTTATGTATAAAAGTTATTTGTGCTAAATTCTTTAAAAGATCTATGATAGTTAAAGATCAGCTGAAACAATTAACTGAAGTTAACCATATTCGATCTTACAACAATAGACAATCATACCAAATATCGTTTAAATATCTTTAAAATCGAATCCAATAGCTTGTTTATGGCACTGCAATCTCTTGAGTTATTATCATCAGAAATATCAAAATAACAAGTTTATATATTAGTTAAAGTCATCTTGAAAGTCACAGATTGAATTGGGAGTTTGTAGGATTTCCTCATATCAATTTTAACAGTATTAGTTTAAATTTCACGCACCACAAACAGGGCTCAAATTCTAGCACTCGCGATCCAAATATCAATAGAATTTAACAGAATTAAAATACAGATTTCGATCATTATCGAATGTCAAAAATTTGGCATAACAATTTAGATTCAAACCTGGGTTTTTATAAAAAAACTGGGCCAAATTACAACATTCATTATTGAAATTTGAATGCTATCGAATCCCTTGATTTTTACCCTACACCACTTTAGTGGCGAGGGAATATTGATTGTTTGTAACACACAAAAATATTCGTACAGTACCCACGCAAGGTGCAGGTCGCAATTTTCAATATAATGGACCGAAGAACGAAACCTATTGAAAATGGTTAAAATCGGTCCATTATTTCACCTAGCCCCCATAAAACACAAGCCGCCGAAAAGGGCCTTTGAACTCAAAATTATGTAAAATATGACCTGATGACCTTGGAAAATTTTACAAAAATCGGGACAAACAATCCGTTGCCAATAGTGAGCTTACCGCGTTTGTTAACATTTAAACAACGGATGTGTATAAAATTTAAATTTCGACAACGAATTGCTGCAATATTGACAACGTTGCGTTGTCAACATTACATAGTGTTGTCGTACGTATGTATATACTTTGACAACGGATGTTATTGAAAAATCATAAAATCTTTGTTGTCAATTTGGTACCAGGCGTTTATATTTCTTTTTCCCTTTGTGTAGCATTAAAAACACATAGTCACTTGACTTTCTGTGCGATATTCTTTAGTCTAAAAATTATATCTTCTGACACCAAATATTTGCTCAGCTGCCTTTAAATGATTGATTACAAAGTATTAAAGCAAACTTATTGAATTTTGTGAAAAAAATTGGTTCAAGGTTCTTCAAATATTCCAACATTTCAATAAAATTTTTAGGTTACCCCACATACATACGTTTGTATGTACAGATACATATAAATATAGTACACTGATATGGCCATAAATTGTCATATCTCGTTAAGTTCATTTCTCTTCAACATTTGTTACATTTATGCATACAAATACGTGAAATATAACAATACCCTGCAGTTTTGAGAATCTAATTTTATGAGCTACTAGTCACTAGTAATCAAGTTTAGGCAAACTGTTTTGATCATAGAGCTGAAGTTCTTGTATCTCTTACATATAAGTTAAAAGTACAAATGGTTACTTTTTGCTTTACAAATAGTTAGAAAAGTGATATATGATCAATATTTCGTAAAATTTTTTTGTTTATGTTTAAGATCAATCATTAGCTACCAGAAGTAATTACGCAATTAGTTGAAAAAAATAGTAAGGTATTTAATAAAAGTTTACCAATTACTACTTTTCAACCTGCAGGACAGACAAATAAATGTTTGTATGTGTTGTTATTGTTAATCCTTTATTTATCTTTGTTGTTTTATCCTTTTTTCGGACTATCAACAAAATAAATCGAATTTTGATTTTGTTTTCAATTTAAATTTCAACTGTTTTTTATTTGTATGCTCTTTTTTAGTTTTTGCTTGTGTGTATTTTTAAATAAAAACTGCTAAAAAGATTTATGTTGTAGCAATTTTTTTCGTAAAACAATTTTGTACTTTTTTTTCACATTGAATAACTGATAAAAAAAAGAGTTACTGTTACTGTCTGCTTATGTATTTGATTGAAAAAAAGGGAAATCGATAGCCTTAGGAAATTAAAAATTAATAATTTCTTTTAAAATTCTTAAGGAATTTAGAAAATTGTAATGATATAACATTTATTAGAAAATACCTTTTATATATTTATAACTAACTATTAAAACTAATAGTTATTAATTTAAATTTTTCAAAATGCGTATTGCTTACCCCAACATTTCTTAAGTAGCTTTACGTTTTTGTGCCTTTTTTCTTTCTATCAATTTAAACTAAAGCAAAGTTCATCATATAAATCAATCAAATTGAACAATTTCCTTTTGATTTACAGCAAAAGAAAAAAATAAAAAATTAGTCTTTATACCCTTTAACTTCTTGGGAAGGTATGCCTAACCTTGTCCATGCGTTAGTAATTTTTAGAAAATCATTAACCAGTTTTTGTTGGGATACTCTGCAGAAGGGTAGGAAAATAATAATTTTACTTATATCTTATCAGTTTTCTTTTTCTTTTTTATTTCTTATATTTAATTTTTATATAAGTAATAAAATATTTAAACATTTTATTTTGCCATTTTTCTGAAAATAAAACGTTTTTTTTTTTTTTCTAAAAAACAGCAAAATCAAATAATATATAGCCTTGACATCTGTAATATGCTTTTGTAATAAATTACAACAATAGATTTCAAAAAAACAAACACAACAAATATAAACAATACATATTTTTATAGAGAAAAATAAAAACACAGATGATTTGCTACAAAAATAAGACATTAAACATATTTTGTATTTTTATACAATGGTTGACTGCATCCTTTTCTTCTTCTTATATGTTTCATAATAGCATATCAGCAGGATTTTTTTTCCTTTATTTATTATTATATAGCCTGCAGAGAGTACAATTTAAGTGGATTTAAGAAAAAAGTCATTTTGATTTTGAAGTAACTTTTTTTGTTTTTTAAACAAAAGAAAATCTTAAATAAGATTAGAATTTAAAATTTGAAATTGTTTATCTAAATGTAAGAAAGGGGTTATAAATACATATTTGGGTTCAGTTTGGTTTAGCAAATTGGAATTGACTGCAGCTGAGCATATTTGTTAACCTAATGGAAACCTAATTTTAAAGTTAAGTAGATAATAAAATGTAAATAAAATAATAAAATAGAAACATTACGTTAAAAATTTGTGATCATTTCAATGTTTCATAAAACATAAAATGTTTAAAATTTTTCATTAAACATAAAATGTTTCAATCGGCCTACATTCCTTTAATAACGTTTCCCTTGGGAAAATAGTGAAGTCTTATTCCACACACTCATACGACTCACTTTAGGTATACGGGCGGATGAGTTCCGTATACCCTTACATACATCCTGTATCATGTACAATTAACACCAACTTATTTGCAACACTTAGTCCCACAGTCGCTCCTCTGTGGGATATTTATTGTCAATCGGCAACAGCACCGAACTTATCCCGAAATATAGATTTCATCGTGCATCAGTCTTTTAACCGCAACTTACTCTTCCCCCGAATTTGGGTTTAAACCACAGCAGCTACGTGAATCCCGAAGGAACCAACTGACCAGCTAGGACAAGTCCTGCAGGCAACTGGCCACTTGTAGTACCAGATTACGTGGTGCTCTGGTTAGACCCCATGTCAAATCATTCCAAGGAAAGGCAGAGGATATATTTAATCATCACCAGTTTATAGTCCCGGCAGAATAGACATGCCCTGGGGGGCGTGAGAATTGTATATATATATAAGTTTCTCATTACGTTTGTAATTTCCACAATATAAAATATATATACATATATTATTATGGATCCTTATAGATAACGGAGTCGATTAAGCCATGTGCATCTGTCAGTCTATTGAAATTAATTTTCTGAAGACCCCAGATATCTTCGGGATCAGAATCTTCAATAATTTTGTCAGACATGCTTTTGAGAAGTTTCATATTTAAAATCAACAAAATCAGTCCATAAATAGCGGAGATATGAGCAGAAATCCGAGGCAACCTCTGAAAATTTCATTAAAAAACACAATCTTTTGCATGCTTTGATACAAAGCAACAACAACAACCTTCCTAATTGCAAAAAAGTGTATGCTTGGATGTGTGTTGGTTTCTTTCCGTTTTGTATTTTGTTTCTCTATGACGTCAAGTACATAACCATGTTCGCTTACATATAACAACTTAAATAAGTACTTACAAATAGGAATTAAAATAGTATTTATATTTTAGCTAGGTCTCTTGTTCGTAAGCTTGCTGTCCTATGTCATTATAACATTACTTAAAAGTAATGCAGCCGATATGTAATAGTCATTGAAAAGTAAGTGGTTAAAGCAAGTTTTTGCTGGATAACTTACCATTGGCTGTGGAACGTTTCAATTGTAAAAATAATGAAATTGAGTAACGAAGTCGGCTTTTTTTATTAATATTTCATCTTGTTTGTTACAACATCGAAATATCGATTGTACACCAATAAAAGTATATAAATGCTTGGTTCTTATTTGATTCAAAGCCGATCTATTCATGTCCGTCCGTCTGTCTATCCATTGTAAACACAATAGAGCTCACAAGAAAGCAGCTAGAGGACTGAAATTTTTCACAAATATTCTATATTGATAAGGTTTGTTTGGTCCTGGAAATGAGTAATAATGTTTTCAACAGGCCCTTCGAAAAAAAGTTTGAGCAATTAATAACGATATATGTATGTATGAAAGCTACAAATATTACGTCCTTTTCACTCCAACATCAAGCTGTAAAAGCTAGTTTTAAGTTTTTAAGCACCAAACTACTTATCATCGCTGTAGTGACAAACTATAAGACATTTTTATAAAATTTACTTATAAATAGCATCGGCAACTACTTATGAGAGAAATGATTGCACCAGAATATTGTGCATTCATAAATCAAATCTCTTTTGCATTATTAAAAATATTTTGACAATTATCTTTCGTAATAAAAAGCAAATAATATCACCACTACTCGCTCTTGATAGTCCTCTTTTATCTTATCAATTATCTGACATTTATTGGTGGAAAGTACTCATATGCTTTTTTTCCAATAAAAGAAAAACAGCAAATGAAAAAGCATTAAATTTCGACGTGACAAAGAATAAAAACAAAGCAACTAAAGCTAAACATTGTTGTTGTTTCCAACAAACACAATCTGTAGTTATTATGTCTGTTTGTCCGCCTGTCTGCCTGCCCGTATGTCTGTCTGTCTGTCCATTTAGGATTTTCAGAAAATAGAAGTTAACAGAAACACAGATGGACAGACAGATGGTTCCAGGTTTCAGAATATATAATTAAAAATGAAATGACAGACTTATATATACCCTTCTTACTAAGTTGAAGGGTATAATAAAATGCTATTTAACAACTAATAACATACATAAGTACATTCCCTTTCAAGCACTCATGGTATACCATTCAGCTACTAAATTTTATCTATGTTCTCTGGAATAATAGACCAAGAGTGGAAGTTAACGATTTTATCTTTCTCCCGTTGTTTTTTTCTTTTTTGGAAGGAGGAATATTGAGCGAGAAAAATAACTAAATAAAGTTAAGAAAATTATTATTGATAAAAAAAAACTATTTAAACCAATAAATCATTTCTCGTGAGTTGTATATATTTTTTGTTATATACAATGAACAATAAAAACTTGTAGTATTGTTTTGTTTTATTATTGTAATAGTTGTTATTTTTGTAGGTTTTGTTGTTGTTTTTTTTTTTGGATCGGCCAAAAGGAACTGTCAAAAGCACTTTGTGTTACAAAATAGAGAGAAAAATGAACAAGTGAAAAAAATAAATATATACGGCAATAAGATTAACAGCAGCTTCAATAAAAACAACAATAGCAACACAAATAATAATAACAACAGGACATCATAGTCAGTACAGGAAGGAAGTGCAGACAAAAAAAAAAAAAACAACAACAAACACCTGTGAACACTATAAGAATGAAAACCAAAATAAAAATATATTACGGCATACAGATGAAAATACAATGTGGCACAGTGGTTATGTTTAATAAACAAGTAAAAGTGTTACATTCGGCTATTTTGGGGACCTTATATAAGGGCTAGGGTCCAGTGGTCACCAACTTTGTAGTATAATTTCTAGATATATAAAACTAACCTATTTATAGAGGTTTAAACTATGATTGCAATCCGTGCGACCTCTGGGACTATAAAATAGTGGTGTCAAATGTTTCTAGGCCTTTAATTACATATTTGACCTAGGATCGAACCAGAGAACCTATCAAATCTGGTACCAGGAGAACCGGTACCCCGTAGGGCAGAGATTTGAACCTTATCTTATCTCGGCTATTGGCCCCTTCGGGACGCATGTTGTAGCTGTGGTTTTAACTCAAAATCGCGGGAAGAGAATGTTGGTTAAAATACTGATACGCTGAGCAATCTATAGATTGCCATACATTCAGTACTTTTGTCGAAAAAGAGAACAGATGACCCACAGAGGAGTGATTGCGGCACATAAAGTTGGGAATGTGTTGATGGTTAATAAACGAAATATAGAATCCATCTGGGATATATGGACCTAAGATAATATAGCTCAGTTACTTGAATAAAGTTCTTGTACAAGAATCCGGAACCATGAACGAAAATTATCACCTACATGTTCCTTTCAAGGCACAAGATGAGTCGTCTCTAGCTCTCCCTAAAACTGTAAAAGTACCACCGTAAAATAGGCCGAAAGGTAGGTGTTTACGTAAAGGCCTCAACTTACAGAGGTTGGGTTAAACCTAAATAAGATATTGCCTAATACTAAACATACCTTAGCAATAGATAATATTCATGGAAAATTTGAAGTCACTAGGTCCTTCCGTTTGGCCTCTATTACGTTTTAAGCCACAGATGAATGATTGGATCGTCTAAGAATATTATAAGGACCAGAAATGCATATATACTTTTGTGGGTCTTCTACCAATATTTCGATGTGTTATAAATGGAATGACAACATCAATATACTCAAAAAATTTATTCAAGTTTAGGTAAAAATAATGATTTTATTCCACTGTACCTCATAAGATTTTACTTTTCTATATATAATTTCTTATATTCTAGTGCCTTGAAAAGTAAAAATAAATAATAGAAAGTTGATGAGTGTATGTGTATATGTGTACTATTTGTCGGCATGTGAAATTGTGTTTAACAGAGTATATAATTTCTTTTGAACAGAGAAATGACTGCAACAGCAACAAAAAATAAACAAACCGACTTAGTTATTAAAAATGACATATACTTGTGCGTATGTATACGTGGTATAAAGAGCATATGATTGTGTGTGTTGTATACACTCACTTAGCTACACATACATAAAACATAATTCTCTAAAGACAGATTTATAAACAAAATATTTGTTGTCGTAGGAGCAACTAAATTGAAAACTGTGGTGGATATATTTTGAATGTTATATTTTTGCTATTTTTCCTCTTTTTTTTTTTTTGCGTAATTTTATTGAAGGATATTTACATATATATATATTTATATCCTTAAATACATATGTTAATGTGTATTTATACAGCTGTTTTATAATTCCTTTAGGTATTAAAAACTCATTTTAGTAAATCTCTAAATATCTATAATTTTGACAGTTTAGTGTAAATTAAATTTTTAAATATTTTTACTAAAGTTTAAAAATGTTAAAGAAATAAACATAGTATATGTAGTTTTAAAGACTTTTATTTATTAAAAAAACACACTACTTAGCTTTATTAAATACTCCCCCTAAAACATATTTTAATTCTTGGTTGATTTTTTGACCGATTGCAGTTTTTAAACATGTGCCTTTCTGGTCTAATACCTTAGATTTGATTATAATTTTATATATAAGAAGTAACTTATTTCAGAGCAATAAAAATAGAAAATATTGACACGTGACAATGAAATGACAAAAATTAAAAATGACAGATAATAATATCAAAGGAAATAAACAATGTTTTAAAAAAACATTTTCATAATTTCAATAAACAACAATGACAGGCTGGCATAAAAGTAGAGATGAGGATAGGGCGTGACAGCAGCTGTTAAATCTCAGGGGTGATTTAGGTTTAATATGAATCATCAAAGGCAATATATGTACATATGTATGTTTATATGCTATATTAATAATAAAAACTATGAGTAGCAAATGTTTATAGTGTGAACAGTGGGAATAATTGTTATAATTTCTGTAGTCTAGTCGAGTCTATAGTCTAGTCTATAGTCTATTCTATAGTCTAGTCTATAGTCTAGTCTATAGTCTAGTCTATAGTCTAGTCTATAGTCTAGTCTATAGTCTAGTCTATAGTCTAGTCTATAGTCTAGTCTATAGTCTAGTCTATAGTCTAGTCTAGTCTAGTCTATAGTCTGCTATAGTCTAGTCTATAGTCTAGTCTATAGTCTAGTCTATAGTCTAGTCTATAGTCTAGTCTATAGTCTAGTCTATAGTCTAGTCTATAGTCTAGTCTATAGTCTAGTCTATAGTCTAGTCTATAGTCTAGTATCTATCTATGTCTAGTCTATAGTCTAGTCTATAGTCTAGTCTATAGTCTAGTCTATAGTCTTAGCTAGTCTATAGTCCTAGTCTATAGTCTAGTCTAGTCTCTAGTCTTATAGTCTAGTCTATAGTCTAGTCTATTAGTCTAGTCTATAGTCTAGTCTATAGTCTAGTCTATAGTCTAGTCTATAGTCTAGTCTATAGTCTAGGTCTAGTCTAGTCTAGTCTATAGTCTAGTCTATAGTCTAGTCTATAGTCTAGTCTATAGTCTAGTCTATAGTCTAGTCATAGTCTAGTCTATAGTCTAGTCTATAGTCTCTAGTCTAGTGCTATAGTCTAGTCTATAGTCTAGTCTATAGTCTAGTCTATCCGTCTAGTCTATAGTCTAGTCTATAGTCTAGTCTATGTCTAGTCTATGAGTCTAGTCTATAGTCTAGTCTATAGTCTAGTCTATAGTCTAGTCTATAGTCTAGTCTATAGTCTAGTCTATAGTCTAGTCTATAGTCTAGTCTATAGTCTAGTCTATAGTCTAGTCTATAGTCTAGTCTATAGTCTAGTCTATAGTCTAGTCTATAGTCTAGTCTATAGTCTAGTCTATAGTCTAGTCTATAGTCTAGTCTATAGTCTAGTCTATAGTCTAGTCTATAGTCTAGTCTATAGTCTAGTCTATAGTCTAGTCTATAGTCTAGTCTATAGTCTAGTCTATAGTCTAGTCTATAGTCTAGTCTATAGTCTAGTCTATAGTCTAGTCTATAGTCTAGTCTATAGTCTAGTCTATAGTCTAGTCTATAGTCTAGTCTATAGTCTAGTCTATAGTCTAGTCTATAGTCTAGTCTATAGTCTAGTCTATAGTCTAGTCTATAGTCTAGTCTATAGTCTAGTCTATAGTCTAGTCTATAGTCTAGTCTATAGTCTAGTCTATAGTCTAGTCTATAGTCTATAGTCTAGTCTATAGTCTAGTCTATAGTCTAGTCTATAGTCTAGTCTAGTCTATAGTCTAGTCTATAGTCTAGTCTTAGTCTAGTCTATAGTCTAGTCTATAGTCTAGTCTATAGTCTAGTCTATAGTCTAGATCTATAGTCTAGTCTATAGTCTAGTCTATAGTCTAGTCTATAGTCTAGTCTATAGTCTAGTCTATAGTCTAGTCTATAGTCTAGTCTATAGTCTAGTCTATAGTCTAGTCTAGAGTCAGTCTATAGTCTAGTCTATAGTCTAGTCTATAGTCTAGTCTATAGTCTAGTCTATAGTCTAGTCTATAGTCTAGTCTATAGTCTAGTCTATAGTCTAGACTCTATAGTCTAGTCCTATAGTCTAGTCTATAGTCTAGTCCTATAGTCTAGTCTATAGTCTAGTCTATAGTCTAGTCCTATAGTCTAGTCTATAGTCTAGTCTATAGTCCTAGTCTATAGTCTAGTCTATAGTCTAGTCTATAGTCTAGTCTATAGTCTAGTCTATAGTCTAGTCTATAGTCTAGTCTATAGTCTAGTCTATAGTCTAGTCTATAGTCTAGTCTATAGTCTAGTCTATAGTCTAGTCTATAGTCTAGTCTAAGTCTAGTCTAGTCTATAGTCTAGTCTATAGTCTAGTCTATAGTCTAGTCTAGTCTATAGTCTAGTATAGTCTAGTCTATAGTCTAGTCTATAGTCTAGTCTATAGTCTAGTCTATAGTCTAGTCTATAGTCTAGTCTATAGTCTAGTCTATAGTCTAGTCTATAGTCTAGTCTATAGTCTAGTCTATAGTCTAGTCTATAGTCTAGTCTATAGTCTAGTCTATAGTCTAGTCTATAGTCTAGTCTATAGTCTAGTCTATAGTCTAGTCTATAGTCTAGTCTATAGTCTAGTCTATAGTCTAGTCTATAGTCTAGTCTATAGTCTAGTCTATAGTCTAGTCTATAGTCTAGTCTATAGTCTAGTCTATAGTCTAGTCTATAGTCTAGTCTATAGTCTAGTCTATAGTCTAGTCTATAGTCTAGTCTATAGTCTAGTCTATAGTCTAGTCTATAGTCTAGTCTATAGTCTAGTCTATAGTCTAGTCTATAGTCTAGTCTATAGTCTAGTCTATAGTCTAGTCTATAGTCTAGTCTATAGTCTAGTCTATAGTCTAGTCTATAGTCTAGTCTAGTCTAGTCTATAGTCTAGTCTATAGTCTAGTCTATAGTCTAGTCTATAGTCTAGTCTATAGTCTAGTCTATAGTCTAGTCTATAGTCTAGTCTATAGTCTAGTCTATAGTCTAGTCTATAGTCTAGTCTATAGTCTAGTCTATAGTCTAGTCTATAGTCTAGTCTATAGTCTAGTCTATAGTCTAGTCTATAGTCTAGTCTATAGTCTAGTCTATAGTCTAGTCTAGTCTAGTCTAGTCTAGTCTATAGTCTAGTCTATAGTCTAGTCTATAGTCTAGTCTATAGTCTAGTCTATAGTCTAGTCTATAGTCTAGTCTATAGTCTAGTCTATAGTCTAGTCTATAGTCTAGTCTATAGTCTAGTCTATAGTCTAGTCTATAGTCTAGTCTATAGTCTAGTCTATAGTCTAGTCTATAGTCTAGTCTATAGTCTAGTCTATAGTCTAGTCTATAGTCTAGTCTATAGTCTAGTCTATAGTCTAGTCTATAGTCTAGTCTATAGTCTAGTCTATAGTCTAGTCTATAGTCTAGTCTATAGTCTAGTCTAGTCTATGTCTAGTCTATAGTCTAGTCTATAGTCTAGTCTATAGTCTAGTCTATAGTCTAGTCTATAGTCTAGTCTATAGTCTAGTCTATAGTCTAGTCTATAGTCTAGTCTATAGTCTAGTCTATAGTCTAGTCTATAGTCTAGTCT
This sequence comes from Lucilia sericata, assembly GCF_015586225.1. Lineage (NCBI taxonomy): Eukaryota > Metazoa > Arthropoda > Insecta > Diptera > Calliphoridae > Lucilia > Lucilia sericata. Next base: position 148,961 of record NW_023994670.1, on the reverse strand, counting down.
ATAGTCTAGTCTATAGTCTAGTCTATAGTCTAGTCTAGTCTATAGTCTAGTCTATAGTCTAGTCTATAGTCTAGTCTATAGTCTAGTCTATAGTCTAGTCTATAGTCTAGTCTATAGTCTAGTCTATAGTCTAGTCTATAGTCTAGTCTATAGTCTAGTCTATAGTCTAGTCTATAGCCTAGTCTATAGTCTAGTCTATAGTCTAGTCTATAGTCTAGTCTATAGTCTAGTCTATGGTCCAGTCTATAGTCTAGTCGATAGTCTAGCCTATAGTCTAGTCTATAGTTTAGTCTATAGTCTAGTCTATAGTTTAGTCTATAGTCTAGTCTAGTCTATAGTCTAGTCTACAGTCTAGTCTATAGTCTAGGCTATAGTCTAGTCTATAGTCTAGTCTATAGTCTAGTCTATATTCTAGTCTATAGTCTAGTCTATAGGCTATTCTAGTCTATAGTCTTGTCTATAGGCTAGTCTAGTCTATAGTCTAGTCTATAGGCTAGTCTATAGTCTAGTCTACAGTTTAGTCCACATTCTAGTCTATAGTTTAGTCTATAGTCTAGTCTATAGTCTAGTCTATAGTCTAGTCTATAGTCTAGTCTATAGTCTTGCCTACAGTCTAGTCTATAGTCTAGTCTACAGTCTAGTCTACAGTCTAGTCTATAATCTAGTCTATAGTCTAGTCTAGTCTATAGTCTAGTCTATAGCCTAGTCTATAGTCTAGTCTATAGTATAGTCTATTTGAGCTAATTATTTTTATTCACTTTATATTTATCCTAGTTCACTGTACTTATACTAACAGTAATATTGTTAATCAAAACATTCGTTAAATACAGAAGGATGTCAATGTGTCATAAAGCAACATGTCAAAATTTATTTGAAATGAAACATAACAGACAGACCTACCGACACAGACATTAATAGAGGAAAGCAATGATTGAGCTGTGGCGGGGCAAGTGTTGTAGAGACGAACAAAAGGCGAAAGTGCTAGATAAACACACGATAAAATAATGTAAATTTAATGTTTATTATTATTATTTTTTTAAGATTACAGGGCTAATTTTACATTAAATTTTTATTTATTTATTTTGTATTTAATTTAAAATTATATGCTTGTATGGATAAGTGTTCAAGCGTGAGTGTATTCATGTGTATAAACTAGGGCGAAAAAATAACATGATCGCAAAACAAAATTTTAATGGTTTTGGTAATGGTTTTAAAATGAAAAAAACATCTACACATACACAAGCATTAAACTAACGTTGTATACATATTTGTTTGTAAACACTCGAAAAAAATAATTAAACCAATTTGTGGGCCAAATTAACTTAATTTGAGGGAAATTTTTTGAACAAAAAATCGTTAAGATTTTTAAGCTAAGAAATGAAAAATATTTTAGGGGAGATTTATTTGAGTTTATTGAAAATAACAAGGAACATATAGTTTATTTGAAAATTGAAGTTATTTAAGCATAAACGTTAATTATGCTAACTAATTTTTCTTAAAAAAAAGTATTTTTAAGGTATTCTTTTTTACAAAAATAAAATTTTGATTACTTTGTCTTAAAATGGATCCTGAATACATCTACTAATGAAAAAATAATTGGTTTAATTTTCGTGAAGCAAATCAAAACTAAAAAGTACTTATCTTGACATTTAAAAAGCAATTCCTTTTAATATTTTAGTCATGCAACAATATACGTAGAATCCTAAATGTTACTTATATTTTTCTCCCTAGTATTTAGCTTAAAGTTCAAAAAAACATGATTTTTTTAAATATTTCATTTATTTTATTTTTAGGTTTTACTAACCTGTATTTTTAATTCCGCTGTAGGTTGTTTTTCATTAAAGAAATGAAATAATTTTTTGGGGAAAAACGTAAAAGAAATGGTTACCGCACAAAAAAATAAAAGAAAAACATTTGTTTTATTGGTTTTTAAAACCTCAACATTATTTGAACTGAAAACAAACACACATGCAACACTCGTTATATGTTGTATGGGTGGGAGATAGAGCCTGTGTATGTGAAGCAAGTGTCTCTGTGTAAGTGCGTGTATAGGGAAGTGTTTGGCATATGTGTGGTATATTGTTTTGTGGTTGTTGTTAAATATTATTACTCTTATATGTATATGTTTGAACGTGTCCTTGTATCCGTATCCTCCGCGTATTGTTGTATTATTTTTTTTACTCTGTCTGTTAGTCTTTATTTTTTTTATTTGTTTTTGTGCGTCTTGTTGGTAACACATAAAAGCAATAAAAACAAATAATTTGTTTTTGTTGTTTTAAAAAAAATATAAACAAAAAGTAAATTAAAGGAAGAACTGTCTTCAGATTTGGGCAGACATTCTAGTCTAGTCTATTCTAGTCTATAGTCTAGTCTAGTCTATAGTCTAGTCTATAGTATAGTCTATAGTTTATAATCAATAGTCTGTAGTCTATAGTCTATAGTCTATAGTCTATAGTCTAGTCTAGTCTAGTCTAGTCTAGTCTAGTCTAGTCTAGTCTGTAGTCTAGTCTATAGTCTAGTTTATAGTCTAGTTTATAGCCTGGTCTATAGTATAGTCTATAGCCTGGTCTATAGTATAGTCTATAGTCTAGTCTATAGTCTAGTCTATAGTCTAGTCTATAGTCTAGTCTATAGTCTAGTCTATAGTCTAGTCTATAGTCTAGTCTATAGTCTAGTCTATAGTCTAGTCTATAGTCTAGTCTATAGTCTAGTCTATAGTCTAGTCTATAGTCTAGTCTATAGTCTAGTCTATAGTCTAGTCTATAGTCTAGTCTATAGTCTAGTCTATAGTCTAGTCTATAGTCTAGTCTATAGTCTAGTCTATAGTCTAGTCTATAGTCTAGTCTATAGTCTAGTCTATAGTCTAGTCTATAGTCTAGTCTATAGTCTAGTCTATAGTCTAGTCTATAGTCTAGTCTATAGTCTAGTCTATAGTCTAGTCTATAGTCTAGTCTATAGTCTAGTCTATAGTCTAGTCTATAGTCTAGTCTATAGTTAGTCTATAGTCTAGTCTATAGTCTAGTCTATAGTCAAGTCTATAGTCAAGTCTATAGTCAAGTCTATAGTCTAAGTCATAAGTCTATAGTTCTAGTCTATAGTCTAGTCTATGTCTAGTCTATAGTCTGTCTATAGTCTAGTCTATAGTCTAGTCTATAGTCTAGTCTATAGTCTAGTCTATAGTCTAGTCTATAGTCTAGTCTAGTCTAGTCTATAGTCTAGTCTATGGTCTAGTCTATAGTCTAGTCTATAGTCTAGTCTATAGTCTAGTCTATAGTCTAGTCTATAGTCTAGTCTATAGTCTAGTCTATAGTCTAGTCTATAGTCTAGTCTATAGTCTAGTCTATAGTCTAGTCTATAGTCTAGTCTATTATAGTCTAGTCTATAGTCTAGTCTATAGTCTAGTCTATAGTCTAGTATACAGTCCAGTCTATAGTCTAGTCTATAGTCAAGTCTATAGTCTAGTCTATTATAGTCTAGTCTATAGTCTAGTCTATAGTCTAGTCTATAGTCTAGTCTATAGTCTAGTCTATAGTCTAGTCTATAGTCTAGTCTATAGTCTAGTCTATAGTCAAGTCTATAGTCTGGTCTATAGTCTAGTCTATAGTCTAGTCTATAGTCTAGTCTATAGTCTAGTCTATAGTCTAGTCTATAGTCTAGTCTATAGTCTAGTCTATAGTCTAGTCTATAGTCTAGTCTATAGTCTAGTCTATAGTCTAGTCTATAGTCTAGTCTATAGTCTAGTCTATAGTCTAGTCTATAGTCTAGTCTATAGTCTAGTCTATAGTCTAGTCTATAGCCTATTCTATAATCTAGTCTATAGCCTATTCTATAATCTAGTCTATAGTCTAGTCTATAGTCTAGTCTATAGTCTAGTCTATAGTCTAGTCTATAGTCTAGTCTATAGTCTAGTCTATAGTATAGTCTCTAGTCTAGTCTATAGTCTAGTCTATAGTCTAGTCTATAGTCTAGTCTATAGTCTAGTCTATAGTCTGGTCTATAGTCTAGTCTATAGTCTAGTCTATAGTCTAGTCTATAGTCTAGTCTATAGTCTAGTCTATAGTCTAGTCTATAGTCTAGTCTATAGTCTAGTCTATAGTTCAGTCTATATTCTAGTACATAGTCTACTATGTTTATGTACGAATCAAGTTTACTTTTGCTTGAAATTTTTTAAATTTACCACAACTCTCTTAATGTAGGGCATGAAACGTTATAAAACTAATAAAAATACAAAATTTTATTTCATTTTACAATAATATCTCCAGGGTACAATAAAACGAAGAAATGCTAAAAATACTAATATATAAGTATTTGCTCGTACAAGAGCAAAAAAAAAAGAACTAAACTAAACTTAATGGAATCAAATCCACAGCCAATATAGATTTGTAATGTGCAACTCTCAATAAAAATTGCTGTTTCAACAAATGGCTGACAGACTGTGTAAATTTTCATTTTAATATCCTGTTTTAACAAGGAGGGGCAATGAACAAGCTGCTTATGATGAAAAAGCAAAAGGAGTTTAAAAATATTTGAACGTTTTTCACTCTTAAAACGACAAACATTTCTGGCTTTTTTATTGTTGAAGGAGGAATGTAAAGAAATTTAATTTCCAAAGTAATCATATTGATTTTTAATAAACAGTTCACCTTCACACTGTAACACGACTACAAGAAAAACGAAATACTCACTCCACTAGTGTCATTAACAAATCAATGAATGAATGAACGAACGAATCAATGAGTGGCATATTTAACAGCTGTGCCACCGTCAGTACTGTGCTAGTGGCAGTTTTAACAATAGGTTTGTTTTTGTTGCTTTACTGTTATAATTTCAATTAAGTTTATTTAAAAAATGTTTATTATTTATACTTTTTTTTTGCATTCAGACAAAAAATTTGTGTATGTTTAATAAAAATTTGCTTTGTTAATTTCATTTAACAAATTGATAAAAAACATCCTATTTGGAAACTCATGCCTGAAATCCTGAATTTAGTTGTGGATGTTTGAAATCCTACTTTTTTCCTACGAGAAATTTTCACACTATACGTCACTTTTAATTGTTTAATAATTATTTTATTATCTAAATCGTAGCTGTTATTTGTTAATTTCTATTTGGCGTTAATTGTTGTTTAATTGATATTTGGTATTTTTTTAATTTTAAATGTTGTTATTATTTTCATTTTCAAATATACCATCGAGCCACTAGCACAATTTGAAACACAGAATATATTAAATAAACAAATCAAAAATAGTATTCGTTCTACAAAATGTATCTTAATTAACTTTAAATATTTCAATAAAAATCACATTTAATTGCTATCAAAACATTTGAAACTACCAAAAAAAAATCTGGCAATATAAACAAACATGTAGGAAAAAAGATTAAATTGTTAATTAAAGCCATAAAAGAAAATCGAGAAAATGTACAAAAAAAAAAAAGAAATTTGTTTATGTTAAACAAGAAAAATATATATGTATGTATATATTTGATTGGAAATCTTTTTTTCTTTTTATAGTATTTTGTCAAATTTTACAGAGATTAAATGTTATTTCAATACCCTACAACTATGTATGGAAAAATACTCTGTCTGACCTTAACAGATAATTTTTCAATAGAAATGCTCAGTTAAAATACTTTATCGACTACAGAAAAAGTACTTCGAGTTGGATGGGTCAGAATACATCTATCTATATTTATAAAAGAGTAGTCTTACTGACAGACTGATTCTTCATCGCACAGCCCAAACGGCTGAACCTAGAATCATGAAATTTTGACAGTAGATGAGATTTTGGTTATGTAGATCCACTAAATGCACCTGCAGATGGACGTCTGGTACTTTTTTTGCAATTTGTACTTTTAAGGGGTGAAAATGTGTAACAAAGGTGATTTTGGTACCTTTTTGTCCCTTTATAACATTTAACTAATAAACTTAACTTTTTTGTAAATATTTTGGATATATCTTCTAAAATTATGAGACCCTGTTTCGTACTTTTTTAAAATTCAGTCCTTTTTGTGTGTCAAAAAGGTAGAAAACTATAGAAAAAGTACTCTGTGTCAGACCTCTTTTCCTTTAGAAAAAGTACTCTGTATCAGACCTCTTTTCCTTTAGAAAAAGTACTCTGTATCAGAATACTAATCCAATTGAAAAGTACTTTGGGTCAGACCACTTTTCCCATAGAAAAAGTACTCTGGGTCACATCACTTTTCCTATAAAAAGATTACTCTGGGTCACATCACTCTTCCTATAAAAAAGTAGTCTGTGTCAGACCACTTTTCCTTTAAAAAAGTACTCTGGTCAGACCACTTTTCCTTTAGAAAAAGTACTTTGTGTCAGACCACTTTTGCCATAGAAAAAGTACTGTGGGTCACATCACTTTTCCTATAAAAAGAGCACTCTGTGTCAGACTACTTTTCCTATAGATAAAGTACTTTGGGTCACATCACTTTTCCTATAAAAAGAGCACTCTGTGTCAGACCACTTTTCCTATAGAAAAAGTACTTTGGGTCCCATCACTCTTCCTATAAAAAAGTGCTCTGTGTCAGACCACTTTTCCTTTAAAAAAAGTGCTCAGTGTCAGACCACTTTTCCTATAGAAAAAGTACTTTGTGTTAGACCATTTTCCTTTAGAAAAAGTACTTTGGGTCAGACCGTTTCCTATAGAAAAAGAATTCTGTGACATCCACTTTTCCTATAAAAAAGTACTCTGCGTCAGACCACTTTTCTTTAGAAAAAAAATACTTCTAGTCAGGCCAATTTCCCTTTAGAAAATAGTACTCTTGGTCAGGCCAATTTTCCTATAGAAAAAGTATTCTGATTCAGACAACTTTTCCTGTAGAAATTGTACTCTGTGTAAGACTACTTTTCCAAAAGAAAAACTACTCTGTGCCAGACCACTTTTCCCTTAGAAAAAGTACTCTAAGTTACACCACTGTTCCTTCATAGAAAAAGTACTCTAAATCAGATTCATTTAAGCACAATTTCTTTTTCTATAGAAAAATTACTCAGATACGGATTTATTTTTCTATAGAAAAATTCTTTGGAGTCGTACAACTTTTATATAGCAAAAATTGCCTTAACCAGAGAACATTTTCTTGTATTCATTTCTCTTTCAAAGTGTAACTACATGTCGGTCTTGCTGACCTTACTTCTTACCGTTGTATATTACTTTAAAGTTTTGTTTAAATAACTACACATATTGGATGGACAGACATTTTAGAGAATATATTTTTGTAATATTTTAAATTAGTTTTATGTAATTGTGTTTATTTTTTATTTAGTTTAAAAAGTATTTTTTGTTACAATTCTCTATTTTTTTATGTTTAAACTAAATCATTCAAATGAAATTTCTTAATGTTTATAGAAAAGTAAAAAAAAACGGCAGACGAAAAAGTAGGGAAATTTTAGAAAATTATATTTCAGCTTGATTGCATTTTGATATTGATGTCGTCGATGTGGATGCAGCAGCTGCTGTATGTTGCAGTAAGAATTCTAACAAAATATTCGTATAAATATTGATGGCAGTTGGCCATATTTATAAACAATCATAGTATAAATATATATGCATTAGAGTGGTAGCAATTTGTTAGTAAAATTTTTAAAAATTGATTTTTTTTTGGAACGCAATTTTTAAAGAGAAAAAATTTTCTAATTTTTTAAAAACTTTATTACAAGAGGAATTTTGTTCACAAGAAATCTTTTTGAAAAAGCTTTTAAAAAAACAAACTTATGACAAAGCTTTTTTTAAATAAAACTCTTTCACAAAGAATTTATTTTTATAGATAAGTCTTCAAAACTATAGCCACAGATGCCACCTTAAGGCATCATTAATTTTTTGTTTGTTTTTTAAGTTCATTGTGATTGCTTAAGACTAAAAATAGTTAAGCATGACTGCTTCGTAAAATTGCCAGCCTATATTTCCTCCTATATTGAGCTTTCTATATTGTAGAAACTCACAAAACGCTTTTAGTTGAAATCTTTTCTATGGCATACTAATGTGCAAAATATCGCAAAAGATTTAATAATGTTAGTACTTTTGATTCTCTTACATACGTCCAAAAATAAATTTGATGTTTAAATTACATGAAATGTAGATCCATTTCTGCCTTACACCCACATTCATTACATTGGACGGATGAGTGCATTTCGATAGCTATAATATGCAGGCAGGTCTGGCAATTTAAAAATTTGCCAGACAACTCATAGTAAAACATCTGTCCAGTTGCAAACTGAAAACTGTATTTAGTAAAGTGTCCAGTTGATGGCAAAGATTTACATATAAAAACAAACACAAACGAGATACATGTACATTTATTTGCATTTGTTTAATCTGTGGATATACAGGGTGTCTTGGAAAATTTGTTTAATTTCTATATAGATTTGTATAAACATTTCTGTTTTAGACATCTGTTTTGGTTTTAAAATGTCATATTTTGACAGTTTGCTTGTTTAATAAAATGAACTTGGTAAAACGAAAAACATGAACATTTAAATGTTTTGAAAATTTTGAAAGTCAAGTTTGATGTTTTTTGACAGACCAAGGACATTTTGAGATATTTTTTAGCATAAACATCTTTACATTACATTTTCAAAAGCTAATGGCTACAACTAAATTAGTTTTAATTCAAAATTTGCCAAAAAAAAAATGTTCATTGCCATACAGGGCGTATGATTGATATTAATTTGTTATGTTTTAATTCAAATCATTATTAAAAGATTACTACTGCATAAACTCCAATTCCATACACATGTGCTTGTTGTAAACAATCTTAATTCACTTTTCTTCCTTATTTGTCTGTTTATTTTTTATTATAATTTTATTAGATGAATTTCTTCTTAAAACTTTTAAGTTTACATTATTTTGCTCTAAAACTTAAATTAAAAAAAAAAACAAAATAAAAAAACTTGTTGACGTATGTACAAAGTATGTAAATTTGTTCTTTACATTATATTACATTTTCATTATTTTTATTGTTGATTTTAATACTATTTGTATACATTTGCTTTTATAATAATTTATATATTTTCCTCAATTTTGTTTTTGGACATAAAAAGAACAAACACAACAAAGACTAGTAAAGTTTTTTTTTTCAGTTGTCTTATTGTTGTTGCTGTCGAATAAATAAAATTTCTACAAATTGTTATTATCTTTTGTTGTTGTTCTTGATGATGATGGCAAACATTTTTTCCCTTGTTAACATTTTATCGTATTATCATAAGGAAATTGAAAATTCTTTTCTTTATTTTTATGATAATTTCAACACACTCTTTGAACATTTGATTTAATTTCATTTAATTTTGTCATTTTTGTAAAAAAAAAGCAAAATTTTTGGCTAAAAATTATATAATTTATGGTGAAGAGAGTAACAATAATTTATGCTGAGTTCAACAAGGCATATGAGGGCTTTAAAAATATGTAAAGATATGTAAAAAAGACATCAGCCAACAGGGCGTATGATTAATATTAATTTAAATTTATGGTATTTTGCATAATAACACGTGTCAAAAAGACGAAAAATATTGGAATAGGTGTGCACAGTGGGGCAGAATGGAAATTTTTTGGAAATAAATCTGGCATTTCTAAACGGCTGATCCGATCGGGATAAAATTTGGCGTGAGCGTAGCCAAGGAGTATTCGAGTTTAAGTTTTGAAGATGAACCCTGCAGATGCCCCAGGGACGGCGCTGTGGCGGCTCAAAGTAGGGTACCTACGACATGTAAAATTTTTAAACTCGTGCCATTTTTTTGTTTTTCACCCAAATACAAAGATTTTTATATTTTGTGAAAGCGCTCGACGAGATCTTGAAAAAACATGCTTGGACATACTACTTATCTCTTATAATATCAGAGTTATAGTCATTTAAAAATTTAGTGATACAAAATTTACCATACCTTGGTCCGCCTTTTTTTGAATACCGGGCGTAATTTTGGACCAAATGGACTCAATTTTTTCTTGTTAGTTAGACAACAAAATTTCCAATAATATACAAAAAATTTAAGATCAATATTGTTTACAGATCCAAAAATATACGTTTTTTAATTTAAAAATTCAAAAAATTTTAGATTTTTGGCGTTTTTTTGCCAAAAATGTGTCTTAACTCTTTTATTAATAAAATAAAATTTTTATTAAGAACATATAACAATTTTATAGTTTTCTGAAAGGTATCTTTACGCAGAACGCTTTGGCGTAAAAAACTTGTCCTATTTTTTGAAAATGTTGCCACTGCGTCCTTCCAAATATGACCTATTTTTTATCAAAACTTCAACTTTGGGCGACATGTTCTAAAATCCCAAAGCTGGGATCAGAAAACTGAAAGCAGTTTTGGAAACCTCAATATGTTTTCTATTTACTCAAAAAGTATTTTCCCAGCCCTGAAAGAAATGTGGACCCTATGGGCAAAAAAGTAAAAAATCCCATTTTTGGGATTTTCATTCCTATTTTTGGGAATTGCGGGATGCCCTTTGACCTTTTCAATTTTTTTTTGCATATTCTTATTTGAAATGACAAATTTAACAAGCGTTGAAAATTTCATTGAGTTTTGTTCATAAATAAAGATTTTGTCATATATTACATATTTGTTTAATTTCTAAAACTATGATTTATATCAAAATTTTAATAGGATCGCAGATAGCTACAACAATTTAGTCCATATTTATCCCTTAATATCATTTTTTAGTTAGATATGGAAATTCTCGACCCTTTACAAAAAATTTCAAGCCAATATCTCAATTACATTCAAAAATATGTTCATTTAAACCTGTGTCCTTTAATTTCATCTTTTTCATATTTTAGTATTAAGTATGACAGAACATACATTTGGTGTTGAATAAAATATTTGGACAATTTTTAAAAATTATTTAGTTAATTATTTTGTTATAATATTGTATATAAAATAAAAAAAATTATAATTTTATTATGAGCCACGCACAACAACACCTAAATCACCCCACACAAATTACCTTTCCCGCCCACCGAAATATAAAACACAATTTAATACAATATCATCAGTTAGTATAATAGCTTTTTTTATTTGAACTGTTTATCTTAAACATAATACAATTAATTCTTACAACCTACTTATATAGTTAATTCCTAACACTACTTATTTTCTATAAAATAATCTGTCATATCGGTATACATATCCAGAAGGTAATATAAGTCCTTTAAATCTTCCTTGTTTTGAGATGATAGAGTTTCATAACAAATCCATCTTTTTCGCATAGTTGAAAGAACAGGATCAGAAGATAGAAGTAAACTATTAAAAATATCTTCATTCTGTGATTGCCTGGAGCATTTTCTTGAGCTGAATAGTTGAACATGCTTAAAATCTCGATTCCTCTCTTCCTGGGCTTCTTCTGTTAACTCTCCAAGTGGAAGAATATTCGATTCAATTATTATTTGACCATGACACAATACTTTGTGTACTGTTGGTGTTAGTTCCCTCCATGGATACAGAGATACAAGTAATTTAGAAATTTCAGATGTGTATTCCCCAAATCGATTTTCATTAATTTTATGTTTACTATTCAGTGCCATTAAAATAGTTTTAACTCTTCGAAGCAACTCCTTGCCGATTCCAGTTATTTTTGAAGTAATTTCAAAATCACGAAAAAATCTTCTCGACGTATTACCGTCATTTGTACTACCGCAACTTGAAAGTGGTTTGTCGATGTTTAATCCCATCTGAACTTTAAATTCTTCTTGGATTCTGCTTTTTTCCGCAGCTCTCAGTTCTTTCAATTCTTCATTATTTTTTGTTGATTTAGTAGGATAGTTTGTTTTTTTTTTCCTGGATCGCCTTGTATGATGGTAATATATTGTGTCCTTTTTCATGCAGAGCTTAAGTCGTTTTGGTGATGCATTAGGAAGAATAGTTGCAATATGTACGACATCCATATGTTGGTTTTCCTTTTTCAGCATTTCGTTAAATGTATCAGCAATTTCCTCATTTGAGATTGAAAAAAGTTTTTGTGTGACCCTCTTTTTTTTACCTTGAACATAAGTCTTCGTATGACTTGCATGGCGCTCCTATTGATGTGTTGTAAGTTGAGATTTCCGTAGTAGTTTCCATCCAACTACAAAATTTTAATCGAAATTTCTTTTGATTTCCATCCACAGACTTACTTTTTACATCAAAAAGTTTTAAAAAGTTTTCAATTTTTGATATGCCTGTTTTGTCTACTTTTCTACTATATGTAGTTTTTATATAATTTGAAATGTCTTCAATTCTTTCTGGCCCTTTTGAAGATATGCTCCATAAAACGGAACACAACTCTTCGTACTTTAATGTAATCTTCATTGTAGATTTATTAAATATGGTACTTAAAATCTGAGAAGTTTACTTATATACCAATTCTTGTCATTTCCGATACAGGTATTCCAAAGTAAAAAATTACGAATTGTCTACCTATTAACATTTAGGACTATATTACTATAAGCTGTAATTCAGTCATTGATATTTCTTATTAGTGAATGAATCGAAATTATCATTACCTGTATATTTTTACCTACATGATCATAAACGAAACAGAACGAAATGATCTGTCGAAAAAATTTAGGTAAAAAATAATTATAAATTTTTGAAAATTTAAGCATAATAGGACCTTTCAATTATAAGGATAAGCAAACAAATAGAAAATAGGTAAATATAAGATTTAAATATGTGCTGTCATACTTAATACTAAAATATGAAAAAGATGAAATTAAAGGACACAGGTTTAAATGAACATATTTTTGAATGTAATTGAGATATTGGCTTGAAATTTTTTGTAAAGGGTCGAGAATTTCCATATCTAACTAAAAAATGATATTAAGGGATAAATATGGACTAAATTGTTGTAGCTATCTGCGATCCTATTAAAATTTTGATATAAATCATAGTTTTAGAAATTAAACAAATATGTAATATATGACAAAATCTTTATTTATGAACAAAACTCAATGAAATTTTCAACGCTTGTTAAATTTGTCATTTCAAATAAGAATATGCAAAAAAAAAATTGAAAAGGTCAAAGGGCATCCCGCAATTCCCAAAAATAGGAATGAAAATCCCAAAAATGGGATTTTTTACTTTTTTGCCCATAGGGTCCACATTTCTTTCAGGGCTGGGAAAATACTTTTGGAGTAAATAGAAAACATATTGAGGTTTCCAAAACTGCTTTCAGTTTTCTGATCCCAGCTTTGGGATTTTAGAACATGTCGCCCAAAGTTGAAGTTTTGATAAAAAATAGGTCATATTTGGAAGGACGCAGTGGCAACATTTTCAAAAAATAGGACAAGTTTTTTACGCCAAAGCGTTCTGCGTAAAGATACCTTTCAGAAAACTATAAAATTGTTATATGTTCTTAATAAAAATTTTATTTTATTAATAATCTAAAATTTTTTGAATTTTTAAATTAAAAAACGTATATTTTTGGATCTGTAAACAATATTGATCTTAAATTTTTTGTATATTATTGGAAATTTTGTTGTCTAACTAACAAGAAAAAATTGAGTCCATTTGGTCCAAAATTACGCCCGGTATTCAAAAAAAGGCGGACCAAGGTATGGTAAATTTTGTATCACTAAATTTTTAAATGCCTATAACTCTGATATTATAAGAGATAAGTTTTTTCAAGATCTCGTCGAGCGCTTTCACAAAATATAAAAATCTTTGTATTTGGGTGAAAAACAAAAAAATGGCACGAGTTTAAAAATTTTACATGTCGTAGGTACCCTACTTTGAGCCGCCACAGCGCCGTCCCTGGGGCATCTGCAGGGTTCATCTTCAAAACTTAAACTCGAATACTACTTGGCTACGCTCACGCCAAATTTTATCCCGATCGGATCAGCCGTTTAGAAATGCCAGATTTATTTCCAAAAAATTTCCATTCTGCCCCACTGTGGTGTGTAAGCAAAGTACAAGCAAAGAATTTGGTCCGCTTCACTACAACGGTTGTATGCTAAGTTCTAGTTCAGTTCTAGTTCAGTTCTAGTTCAGTTCTAGTTCAGTTCTAGTTCAGTTCTAGTTCAGTTCTAGTTCAGTTCTAGTTCAGTTCTAGTTCAGTTCTAGTTCAGTTCTAGTTCAGTTCTAGTTCAATTCTAGTTCAGTTCTAGTTCAGTTCTAGTTCAGTTCTAGTTCAGTTCTAGTTCAGTTCTAGTTCAGTTCTAGTTCAGTTCTAGTTCAGTTCTAGTTCAGTTCTAGTTCAGTTCTAGTTCAGTTCTAGTTCAGTTCTAGTTCAGTTCTAGTTCAGTTCTAGTTCAGTTCTAGTTCAGTTCTAGTTCAGTTCTAGTTCAGTTCTAGTTCAGTTCTAGTTCAGTTCTAGTTCAGTTCTAGTTCAGTTCTAGTTCAGTTCTAGTTCAGTCTAGTTCAGTTCTAGTTCAGTTCTAGTTCAGTTCTAGTTCAGTTCTAGTTCAGTTCTAGTTCAGTTCTAGTTCAGTTCTAGTTCAGTTCTAGTTCAGTTCTAGTTCAGTTCTAGTTCAGTTCTAGTTCAGTTCTAGTTCAGTTCTAGTTCAGTTCTAGTTCAGTTCTAGTTCAGTTCTAGTTCAGTTCTAGTTCAGTTCTAGTTCAGTTCTAGTTCAGTTCTAGTTCAGTTCAGTTCAGTTCTAGTTCAGTTCTAGTTCAGTTCTAGTTCAGTTCTAGTTCAGTTCTAGTTCAGTTCTAGTTCAGTTCTAGTTCAGTTCTAGTTCAGTTCTAGTTCAGTTCTAGTTCGTTCTAGTTCTTTCTAGTCGTTCTAGTTCAGTTCTAGTTCAGTTCTAGTTCAGTTCTAGTTCAGTTCTAGTTCAGTTCTAGTTCAGTTCTAGTTCAGTTCTAGTTCTTCTAGTTCAGTTCTAGTTCAGTTCTAGTTCAGTTCTAGTTCAGTTCTAGTTCAGTTCTAGTTCAGTTCTAGTTCAGTTCTAGTTCAGTTCTAGTTCAGTTCTAGTTCAGTTCTTTCAGTTCTAGTTCAGTTCTAGTTCAGTTCTAGTTCAGTTCTAGTTCAAGTTCCGTTCCAGTTCAGTTTAAGTAAAGGTCCAAGTTTACTCCTAAAAATTTTAAAAGAAATGTATTGCAGTGTTTTAGCCTTTTAAAAACTGTAATACTAAAAACTCAAAAGATGGACAAATTAATATGTTTGATGCAAATTTGCTTAACTCAACACTTTTCTTTTTGTAAATTTAAACATTTTTTCATTCGCACCAAATAATAATTTGTTCTTTTCTATCTTAAAACTAACCCCCCAAATTCACAAATGCTGAATAAAGTTGTTGATGGTTCATTGTATGAATTTTGTATTGAATATATGTGCAATAAAACTAAAATAAACTGTTTATAAATCTTTTTTAACGAACCAAAAAATATCAAAGAAAATAATTTAGAATAAATACAAAAAGATTTAAATATTTGTATCAACTCGTAAATCTGTAAAACGAAAACACAAACATTAAATTAATTATAAATTTATAAGTTTTTAATTATGTTGAAATGAATCTAAAATTTTTCCTTGTTGCTAATTAGATTGCATCATCTCATTGTTGTTTTTGATGTGAAAAAATCTAAATTTTTAAATGATTTTATTTATATAGTTTAATATTTATAGTCATACTTGTTGGTATAAATTTTAAATTTTCAAAGAAAACCACAGAGGATTTAATTTAAATGCTAATTTATTATTATTGTTGTATACAAGTACAATAAAAAAAACTTCATTGTGCATAATTAATATAAATAAATGATTTATCTTTTGTATGAATGAATGTTGAAATGATATAAATTAGGGTGTTACATAATTTGTTTTAAATTATTTACTTAATTAAGACTTAAGGCCTGGAGCCCTTTACAATTCCTTAAATACTAATTTTATCTTGGTATTTTGCCAAACTTTTGACAGTAGGAAATTAGAAAACTTAAATTTTTATTTGAATTACCGAAGCATCCTTATGCTTTTATACAAAATTAAATACCTGTGTAAATGAAATGTTACAATTTAACCACAAAACCATAATATAGATACAATTTACAAAAATAATGCTAGTATCAAAATAATTGAGTTAAATTAGAAATTTAAATTATTTGCCAACAAATTGGTCAAAGACAAAAATAAGTTGCAAGTTTAACTAGAAAAGGAATGCTAAAATTACAATAACTTTTTTATTTAAATTATTATTCACAATAATTTGATGTACAATTTTACAGTGTAAACAATTAAATTTTGAAACAATTAGAACTGAACTAGAACTGAACTAGAGCTGACTAGAACTGAACTAGAACTGAACTAGAACTGAACTAGAACTGAACTAAAACTGAACTAGAACTGAACTAGAACTGAACTAGAACTGAACTAGAACTGAAATAGAACTGAACTAGAACTGAACTAGAACTGAACTAGAACTGAAATAGAACTGAACTAGAACTGACTAGAACTGAACTAGAACTGAATAGAACTGAAGACTGAACTAGACTGAACTGAACTAGAACTGAACTAGAACTGAACTAGAACTGAACTAGAACTGAACTAGAACTGAACTAGACTGAACTAGAACTGAACTAGAACTGAACTAGAACTGAACTAGAACTGAACTAGAACTGAACTAGAACTGAACTAGAACTGAACTAGAACTGAACTAGAACTGAACTAGAACTGAACTAGAACTGAACTAGAACTGAACTAGAACTGAACTAGAACTGAACTAGAACTGAACTAGAACTGAACTAGAACTGAACTAGAACTGAACTAGAACTGAACTAGAACTGAACTAGAACTGAACTAGTACTGAACTAGAACTGAACTAGAACTGAACTAGAACTGAACTAGAACTGAACTAGAACTGAGCTAGAACTGAACTAGAACTGAACTAGAACTGAACTAGAACTGAACTAGAACTGAACTAGAACTGAACTAGAACTGAACTAGAACTGAACTAGAACTGAACTAGAACTGAACTAGAACTGAACTAGAACTGAACTAGAACTGAACTAGAACTGAACTAGAACTGAACTAGAACTGAACTAGAACTGAACTAGAACTGAACTAGAACTGAACTAGAACTGAACTGAACTAGAACTGAACTAGAACTGAACTAGAACTAGAACTGAACTAGACTGAACTAGAACTGAACTAGAACTGAACTAGAACTGAACTAGAACTGAACTAGAACTGAACTAGAACTGAACTAGAACTGAACTAGAACTGAACTAGAACTGAACTAGAACTGAACTAGAACTGAACTAGAACTGAACTAGAACTGAACTAGAACTGAACTAGAACTGAACTAGAACTGAACTAGAACTGAACTAGAACTGAACTAGAACTGAACTAGAACTGAACTAGAACTGAACTAGAACTGAACTAGAACTGAACTAGACTGAACTAGAACTGAACTAGAACTGAACTAGAACTGAACTAGAACTGAACTAGAACTGAACTAGAACTGAACTAGAACTGAACTAGAACTGAACTAGAACTGAACTAGAACTGAACTAGAACTGAACTAGAACTGAACTAGAACTGAACTAGAACTGAACTAGAACTGAACTAGAACTGAACTAGAACTGAACTAGAACTGAACTAGAACTGAACTAGAACTGAACTAGAACTGAACTAGAACTGAACTAGAACTGAACTAGAACTGAACTAGAACTGAACTAGAATGAACTGAACTAGAACTGAACTAAACTGAACTAGAACTGAACTAGAACTGAACTAGAACTGAACTAGAACTGAACTAGAACTGAACTAGAACTGAACTAGAACTGAACTAGAACTGAACTAGAACTGAACTAGAAATGAACTAGAACTGAACTAGAACTGAACTAGAACTGAACTAGAACTGAACTAGAACTGAACTAGAACTGAACTAGAACTGAACTAGAACTGAACTAGAACTGAACTAGAACTGAACTAGAACTGAACTAGAACTGAACTAACTGAACTAGAACTGAACTAGAACTGAACTAGAACTGAACTAGAACTGAACTAGAACTGAACTAGAACTGAACTAGAACTGAACTAGAACTGAACTAGAACTGAACTAGAACTGAACTAGAACTGAACTAGAACTGAACTAGAACTGAACTAGAACTGAACTAGAACTGAACTAGAACTGAACTAGAACTGAACTAGAACTGAACTAGAACTGAACTAGAACTGAACTAGAACTGAACTAGAACTGAACTAGAACTGAACTAGAACTGAACTAGAACTGAACTAGAACTGAACTAGAACTGAACTAGAACTGAACTAGAACTGAACTAGAACTGAACTAGAACTGAACTAGAACTGAACTAGAACTGAACTAGAACTGAACTAGAACTGAACTAGAACTGAACTAGAACTGAACTAGAACTGAACTAGAACTGAACTAGAACTGAACTAGAACTGAACTAGAACTGAACTAGAACTGAACTAGAACTGAACTAGAACTGAACTAGAACTGAACTAGAACTGAACTAGAACTGAGCTAGAACTGAACTAGAACTGAACTAGAACTGAACTAGAACTGAACTAGAACTGAACTAGAACTGAACTAGAACTGAACTAGAACTGAACTAGAACTGAACTAGAACTGAACTAGAACTGAACTAGAACTGAACTAGAACTGAACTAGAACTGAACTAGAACTGAACTAGAACTGAACTAGAACTGAACTAGAACTGAACTAGAACTGAACTAGAACTGAACTAGAACTGAACTAGAACTGAACTAGAACTGAGCTAGAACTGAGCTAGAACTGAACTAGAACTGAACTAGAACTGAACTAGAACTGAACTAGAACTGAACTAGAACTGAACTAGAACTGAACTAGAACTGAACTAGAACTGAACTAGAACTGAACTAGAACTGAACTAGAACTGAACTAGAACTGAACTGAACTAGAAAAACTAGAACTGAACTAGAACTGAACTAGAACTGAACTAGAACTGAACTAGAACTGAACTAGAACTGAACTAGAACTGAACTAGAACTGAACTGAACTGAACTAGTACTGAACTAGAACTAAACTAGAACTGAACTAGAACTGAACTAGAACTGAACTAGAACTGAACTAGAACTGAAAAGAACTGAACTAGAACTGAACTAGAACTGAACTAGAACTGAACTAGAACTGAACTAGAACTGAACTAGAACTGAACTAGAACTGAACTAGAACTGAACTAGAACTGAACTAGAACTGAACTAGAACTGAACTAGAACTGAACTAGAACTGAACTAGAACTGAACTAGAACTGAACTAGAACTGAACTAGAACTGAACTAGAACTGAACTAGAACTGAACTAGAACTGAACTAGAACTGAACTAGAACTGAACTAGAACTGAACTAGAACTGAACTAGAACTGAACTAGAACTGAACTAGAACTGAACTAGAACTGAACTAGAACTGAACTAGAACTGAACTAGAACTGAACTAGAACTGAACTAGAACTGAACTAGAACTGAACTAGAACTGAACTAGAACTGAACTAGAACTGAACTAGAACTGAACTAGAACTGAACTAGAACTGAACTAGAACTGAACTAGAACTGAACTAGAACTGAACTAGAACTGAACTAGAACTGAACTAGAACTGAACTAGAACTGAACTAGAACTGAACTAGAACTGAACTAGAACTGAACTAGAACTGAACTAGAACTGAACTAGAACTGAACTAGAACTGAACTAGAACTGAACTAGAACTGAACTAGAACTGAACTAGAACTGAACTAGAACTGAACTAGAACTGAACTAGAACTGAACTAGAACTGAACTAGAACTGAACTAGAACTGAACTAGAACTGAACTAGAAACTGAACTAGAAACTGAACTAGAACTGAACTAGAACTGAACTAGAACTGAACTAGAACTGACTAGAACTGAACTAGAACTGAACTAGAACTGAACTAGAACTGAACTAGAACTGAACTAGAACTGAACTAGAACTGAACTAGAACTGAACTAGAACTGAACTAGAACTGAACTAGAACTGAACTAGAACTGAACTAGAACTGAACTAGAACTGAACTAGAACTGAACTAGAACTGACTAGAACTGAACTAGAACTGAACTAGAACTGAACTAGAACTGAACTAGAACTGAACTAGAACTGAACTAGAACTGAACTAGAACTGAACTAGGACTGAACTAGAATTGAACTAGAACTGAACTGGTTCTAGTGCAAATTGTATTATAACACATTAAAATCAGATTTGTACAATTTTTTATATTTTGCTGCAACTGCTCCAATTTGTACAAATACGTCCACATATGAATGTCATCCCCTTCATTATCTTCACTAGCACTTAGCTTTAGTGTTTGATCTTTAATAAAACCATGACACAGAAAATTGAATCCTTCTTTTTGTTGAAACAACCATTTTTTTGGGTTTATTTTGTTCTTGCTGGTGTTGTGTGTTCCCAGTTTGCCATAATATCACACACACACAAATACATTAAGTATAATCTTTTGACTCTACCCAGTCTAGTGCAAGTATTTAAATACTTCAGTACATGATTTAACTTGAGTTTTTTCCATTTCCCTCTTTAAAATTCCTTTGCACACTCTCAAAGTGTATGTAAATCCTAGATAATGGCACTTAAGTTCGTTAACGTTAATTCTTTTTTCCTCTGCATGAAAGAAAAGAGACTCTTTTTTTATAAAAACACATCCGTTTGATAGATTAAGATGACGATAATAATGTAAGAAAAACAAAATCTGAAAAAGAAAACATTTAAACAAATTTTAAAAATTTTAAAATTTTCAAGTTAAAAATGACACATTATAACGCATTTATTAGGGGGAAATTTGCATTTAGACAAAGTGAAAAAGTGCTGAATAAATAGACCAGCAGACATGTTTGTCATGAAGGTGGTGGAGGACAAAACAAATAGACTTGTTTAAATAAATCACATTCAATGTGCGTCTGTAAGAACTGTGGAAGAAATAAGTCCTATAAAGTTAAGTTGTGTAAAGGATTTAGGTTTTTTTGTGAAGAAAAGTTTATTTAATTTATATTTGTAAATATTTTGTGTTTTCTTTATAAGGATTTTGGTAACTGAGTAAATGAGATATAATGGAAAGGTAAATTTTTTTCTTGTTAGTGTGTTATAACAATTCTGATCTAGTTTGATGAAAATGTACAAATAGATGAGTTTAATTTATGACTAATATGACAGATTTTTTGTTTTTAATTTTGAAAATTATAATTTTAGTTTGATGGTAATTTTGATCAAAACATTTTCCCTTTAGCTGACATTGGCCATTGACTCCTTGTTAAACTGCAGGGCGTCTGTTTCTCTAACACATACATATAAACGTTATAATACACTCTTTAATAGTATTACATAAAGAGCGATGAAAAAAGAGAGCGTTAAGAAAAACTTAAGAAGAAAATAGGATTTTATTATAAAATGCATTCATATAAATAGACTTACATACTACGCTGCAATAACTTATACACACATGTTTAATAGAAATATACATACATATATATAAAAATATATAGTTAATCCGTCTATATGATACCCCATATCGCCACACTGAGTAATTTGATTTTTTCAGTTATGGAAGTTTTTTTGTGCCTATTTTCTTTCTGATAACAACAGTTCAAAAAGCAACTCCTAAAAAGGTCTTATAAGGGAATATTAGTTCTTTATATCAACTACATTTCCCTTAAACCTTTTCCAAAATATTAAGTCTAGCTCTTGTCAAACTCGATTTGAACTAAATTAACCGAAATCTGTCTTTCATTAAAGTTTAAATATGATCTATGCGCCTCTAAGAGGGAGAATTGTGGTGGCCTAAAGAACGAAAAAGTACCCAAGAATCCCTTTTTATAAAGATGCTGTGTGTTTTTCTGGGTTCAATGTTATATTTTAAATTTCAAAAAGTATTGGAAAAAGTACCAAAAAGCCTCCTTTTAGATACTCTTATTCACTTATTACTTTACACGCTTAAATTCATGTTTCTAAGTTCAATATTATAGAAACTTAAAAAGCACCAGTTGAAGAACTAAAAAGTACCAATAAATAGTCCTTGGTACCTGAGTTCCAAATTACCAACTTTACAATTTTTATCGAAATTGGCTCCATGAGTTTAAATGAAATCAAATTTTCCGTTTTTACCCCCCGTTTGGTACTTTTTCTCCCTACCGAAGCAATAAAGGTACAATTTTCACCCCTAAATATCCCAGAAGTACTAAAATGCTATTATCGTTTTTGATAAGTTACAAATGAATTAGTACTTATTTTATACTGGTACTAGTACCAAAACACAGTTTTCAGCCAAAAAGGTCCGAACGAAGACTATTAAAATTTTGTTGTACCATGTTTAGTTAAGGAGATATGAGATAGTATAATTTACCCGTTTTTACGCTTTTCACTCCCTAAATATTCGAATTTCCATTTTAGTGGATCTATTTCCGGTCTAAAGCCGTTTGGGCTGTGTAATGTTATTAGTTAGTCGGAGATATAAAGACACATATATATATTGAAAGTCAACTACTCTATGAACTATGAACATATTCATTCGACATCCAATCTGGCCGTTGTCGTTCATCTCTAAATGAGATAAGATATCCTAACTCAGCTTCAAAAGATAATAAAGATGAATTACATTGTCGGTTCTAATGCATTACTCAAAAGATTACATAGAAGTAATCGAATAACGTCTTATTAATAATGTGATATTTAAATATGTACTTACTTTTTCATCTTGAGAAGTTAAGATATCTGTATACTCACTTTGAATTGACAACTTTACTCATTACTTGTAAGCGATTGTATGTATTTGACTACAATATTATCAATCGCTTACTTTGTAATGCAATTTTTTGCTGGGAATTCTCATTATGTTAGTTTTCTTTAACTATTTACAAAAATTTCCCCCTGTATTTTGTTGCTTATTGTATTAAAATATTACATACCTTTACAATAGGCCGCTTAATATCCACACTAACTACGTGTGATACAACATACAAAAAAGTCTAAAAGCTTTCCGCAATGAAAAGAAAAATATAAACCAGAAACGGAAATGCAATCTAGTATGTATGTGGGTATATATACATACATAAGTACCTTTAGCAAAATACCACGTAATGTTTTTATAATGTATTTACCTTTTTATGCACGTAAGTACATTGTCGCACATACTTACAGTATACACACACACACATTGTAAGTCACTTAAATATGTATGCATTTAACTAAGTCCTACCTGATTATATACTTTTATTACACAATTGAATGCATTAACATACATATGCATACTTACATATAAATTGGATGCACATTGAATTGAAAGACGAGAATCTAAAGAAAAAAATAAATAGAAAGACATATAAATGTTATTGTAAGATGTGTAAAACGTTAATGCTACAATACATTATTTGCCTTTTTTTGTAAACCAGCTTTATATGTGTAAAATTAAGTGTAAAAGGATATTTGACAATGTTTGAGTATTTTTGTATGTAACACTCTCTACTTCACAAAAAGATTTATATGTTTTCATCATTTTGGTGGTAGTAAAATCAGCTATAAAAAGTCAAGAGAAATTGTTTTAGTATTTACTTATATGTTTTAATAGAACATCTTCTGGAAGAGAAAAATTAAATGATAAATTCGTAGTTTAATCAATCCGGGGCGGTGCAAAAGTACGTAGTAAAATTCTCGGTTTGATTTAAGCTTGAAAGTAATTTGATATGAGATCAAAATAGGATTAATTTATACTATAGACTAGGTTATAGACTACATTATAGACTAGGCTATAGACTAGACTATAGACTAAACTATAGACTAGACTATAGACTAGACTATAGGCTAGACTAGACTAGACTATAGACTAGACTATAGACTAGACTATAGACTATAGTCTAGACAATAGACTAGACTATAGACTAGACTATAGACTAGACTATAGACTAGACTATAGACTAGACTATAGACTAGACTATAGACTAGACTATAGACTAGACTATAGACTAGACTATAGACTAGACTATAGACTAGACTATAGACTAGACTATAGACTAGACTATAGACTAGACTATAGACTAGACTATAGACTAGACTATAGACTAGACTATAGACTAGACTATAGACTAGACTATAGACTAGACTATAGACTAGACTATAGACTAGACTATAGACTAGACTATAGACTAGACTATAGACTAGACTATAGACTAGACTATAGACTAGACTATAGACTAGACTATAGACTAGACTATAGACTAGACTATAGACTAGACTATAGACTAGACATAGACTAGACTATAGACTAGACTAGACTATACTATAGACTAGACTATAGACTAGACTAGACTAGACTATAGACTAGACTATAGACTAGACTATAGACTATACTAGACTAGACTATAGACTAGACTATAGACTAGACTATAGACTAGACTAGACTAGACTATAGACTAGATATAGACTAGACTATAGACTAGACTATAGACTAGACTATAGACTAGACTATAGACTAGACTATACTAGATACTAGACTATAGACTAGACTATAGACTAGAGACTAGACTATAGACTAGACTATAGACTAGACTATAGACTAGACTATAGACTAGACTATAGACTAGACTAGACTAGACTATAGACTAGAGACTAGACTATAGACTAGACTATAGACTAGACTATAGACTAGAGACTAGACTATAGACTAGACTATAGACTAGAGACTAGACTATAGACTAGACTATAGACTATATAGACTAGACTATAGACTAGACTATAGACTAGACTATAGACTAGACTATAGACTAGACTATAGACTAGACTATAGACTAGACTATAGACTAGACTATAGACTATAGACTTTTTTAATAAAGTCAACACTTTGTCAATTGGGTAATAATGTGCACATTCACGTTTCTCCATGGCTGCATTGCTATGAGAAAGAATGCAAAGGCTCCAACACATGGGTGTAAATAAGTATGTATTTCCGTTATTTCTATAAATGACAATGATGTTGTTTTTCTATTCTGATATTTTCTACTACTTCTTCTTCTTCTTTTTTTCTTCTTGTAAAACAAACTTATGCCTTAATACTCGTAAAGTAACTGTTAAGTATTGTGTGTAAACATTTTTATGTATTTGTTTATTAGATGATAGTTAGAGAGAGAGATAGAGAGTGAAATAGAAAACCTACTACGCAGAGTGTTTTTTTAAAAATATTGTTCTTGTTTTTTTCTTCGTTATTGTCGCTGCAATGCGAGTGTTTATGTGAAAATTTTATATTTTCTTACTTACATCTGTATACTTGACATTATCTTTAGCAAAAAGAGGAAGAAGCGAATGTAACAAATATAAAGATGACACAAACTTATTGCATGATTTTAAATTAAAGCATACTTTTAGGCAAGTTTTTCATTTTATTTATTTTTATTTTCTTTTTATATTTAAAAGTGTTGTTGATAAAGTACACGATTATTTTTCTTCTTATTGTCAAAGCAAAGAAAGTTTTTTTTAGAATTTTATTCTTAGAAAAGAAATAGATTTTTTTCCTTAAGCAAAAAATTGTTATAGAAAATAACAACTGAAGTGAAAGTTCTTATGGGGGTTTTTATAACATGCTCTATAAACAAAACCTTAAATTACAAAACAAATTGAATAAAGTTACATATTTATTTATTTATTAAAAACAACCACATGTATAAATATTATTTTTAATTTATTTTAAGAAATTACCAAAAAAAAAAAACAATATTTTGTAACACAGAAATCTTTAAAGATAACTTGAGATAACTACATATACATAAATCTTAACCTGTAAGATAAATTTTATATTTTGACTTTTATAGTGATAACCTTTTTCGAAACGTCAATTTATTGTCGATGAGAGTTGGCTGAGTATATTTTTATTCCATTTCCCTTAAGTCTTATAAAGATTATTTGTTTCTTAATTTAACTTCTAGTTCAGTTCTAGTTCCGTTCTCGTTCAGTTCTAGTTCAGTTCTAGTTCAGTTCTAGTTCAGTTCTAGTTCAGTTCTAGTTCAGTTCTAGTTCAGTTCTAGTTCAGTTCTAGTTCAGTTCTAGTTCAGTTCTAGTTCAGTTCTAGTTCAGTTCTAGTTCAGTTCTAGTTCAGTTCTAGTTCAGTTCTAGTTCAGTTCTAGTTCAGTTCTAGTTCAGTTCTAGTTCAGTTCTAGTTCAATTCTAGTTCAGTTCTAGTTCAGTTCTAGTTCAGTTCTAGTTCAGTTCTAGTTCAGTTCTAGTTCAGTTCTAGTTCAGTTCTAGTTCAGTTCTATTTCAGTTCTAGTTCAGTTCTAGTTTAGTTCTAGTTAATAAAATTTTGCGTTTTTGTTGTCAGTTAATATGTAGTATGCAGTTTTTCTTTGTCGTCATTTTCTACTCGACTATTCATAACGACAATTCAAGGCTGTTATTGTAAATGCATGTGGGTTAGATGTCTGATGGTAAACGGAGAGCCACAGGGATGTTTGAGATATATTGTCTCTATTTGTGTGTAAAGAATGAAATCTTGATTGATGCTTTCAAATACACATACACGACTGCACAAAAATGTACATGCACACATTCTCACGTATCTATATATTTGTTGTTGTTCTAGTTTAGTTCTAGGCTCAAATAAATTGTTCAATATTAAACAATACAGTTTTTATTAAACAGTTTTCAGTTTCTGTTCACACGCAATTTGTGTTGCATCACAAAATTTAAAATCATCGTAGAGATGTAAGAGACTTTTAAATGGTTAAAGACTTTCGAAATTAATTTTTTTTGTTTTAAAACGATAATGTTTTTGAGTGATTTTATGCAATAAAGAAATAAACAGATGATAAAAACATTGTAAAGGTATTTGAGTCGTACTGTCATTTTTTCCTTTACAAATTTATCCTCTATTTACTATTGATAAACAATTTAAGAGTGCTAGTAACTATGTATGCATGTGTTGTTTTTGTTTTGTTTTAGATAACATTATTCTTTATTTTGTGGTGTAGATGAAAAAAGAATGAAGACGGTAGCATTTTCATGTTTGTGTATTTATGCGAGTGAATAAGTTTGTTTAGTATGAATTTTCATGTTATAAATAGTGAAGACTACTATTCATACTACTCGTATGAGTATTCTTTTTTATTCAAGTTAAATAAATTTTTTTTACGTTTATTTTCATTAGTTTGTGTATAGATTTTGTTTTGGTATCTTGTAATTTCCAAGTACATACTCTTATCAAGCCTTTACCAGAAGGATAATAATAACAACAATGTATGTAAATAACAACAACAGTAAGTACTAAAGATATGTATACTTTAAGGTTAATTGATAATAAGAGGTGTTCAAATAAGTGGTTAAGTTAAGGAATATTATGGTATTATCAAGGTTCTACTTAAATTTATTTCGTTGAGATCTATTTCAGTTCTATTTAAGTTCCATTTCATTTCTAGGTCAGTTCTAGTTCAGTTCTAGTTCTGTTCTAGTTTAGTTCTAGTTCAATTCTAGTTCAGTTCTAGTTTAGTTCTAGTTCAATTCTAGTTTCAGTTCTAGTTCAGTTCTAGTTCAGTTCTAGTTCAGTTCTAGTTCAGTTCTAGTTCAGTTCTAGTTCCAGTTCTAGTTCAGTTCTAGTTCAGTGCTAGTTCAGTTTCTAGTTCAGTTCTAGTTCAGTAGTCTAGTTCAGTTCTAGTTCAGTTCTAGTTCAGTTCTAGTTCAGTTCTAGTTCAGTTCTAGTTCAGTTCTAGTTCAGTTCTAGTTCAGTTCTAGTTCAGTTCTAGTTCAGTTCTAGTTCAGTTCTAGTTCAGTTCTAGTTCAGTTCTAGTTCAGTTCTAGTTCAGTTCTAGTTCAGTTCTAGTTCAGTTCTAGTTCAGTTCTAGTTCAGTTCTAGTTCAGTTCTAGTTCAGTTCTAGTTCAGTTCTAGTTCAGTTCTAGTTCAGTTCTAGTTCAGTTCTAGTTCAGTTCTAGTTCAGTTCTAGTCGTAGTTCAGTTCTAGTTCAGTTCTAGTTCAGTTCTAGTTCAGTTCTAGTTCAGTTCTAGTTCAGTTCTAGTTCAGTTCTAGTTCAGTTCTAGTTCAGTTCTAGTTCAGTTCTAGTTCAGTTCTAGTTCAGTTCTAGTTCAGTTCTAGTTCAGTTCTAGTTCAGTTCTAGTTCAGTTCTAGTTCAGTTCTAGTTCAGTTCTAGTTCAGTTCTAGTTCAGTTCTAGTTCAGTTTTCTAGTTCAGTTCTAGTTCAGTTCTAGTTCAGTTCTAGTTCAGTTCTAGTTCAGTTCTAGTTCAGTTCTAGTTCAGTTCTAGTTCAGTTCTAGTTCAGTTCTAGTTCAGTTTCAATTTTTGTTAATTTCTAGTTCAGCTGTAGTTCAGTTCTTGTTATTTCTTTAACAGTTCTAGCTAAGTCTTAGCTAAGTAGTTTTGTTGTTATTAAACCTATTGGTTTCACCAATGACAGCAGAGTTTAATTAAACCAGTTGCTTCGTAGATATTATTGTTTTTGTTTGTATAGTAAGTAAATTTACTATTGTTGTTGGGGCTGTTGTATTTGACCATATTTAAACACCAATTCCTACATTATTGAATGGTATGTAAACAATTATATTAATGGACTTTTGTGTGATTACAGAGATTATTTTCTTGTCATTTGCGTTGTTTTCTGCATGACTGTGTGTGTGTTCAATTGTCTATGATTTTGGAGGATTTACATTATCTGTCCTTACTTGTTGTTATTTTTTTGTTGTGTGGGGTTTAATTTTGCTTTTAAATGGCTTAAATTACAAGTTAATTGAATATTCCACTTATATACATATGTATGTATTATATACGATAGTCTGCTATAGAAGTATTATTGGATGTGAGCGTGTTTTTGCGAATTTCAGACAAATATTTATTTTTCTGTGCTATTTATAATTACAATGAGTTTTTAATATCATTTGGGGCGGAAGAACAAGGAAAAAATTCTGTATATTAATTTTTATGTTTTCTTTATTTGACAAAGATTTTTGGTTAACAGTTAATTTAATATTTATGTTCTCAATTTACAATTTTATTTTACTTGTTTTATTACTTTTATTTTCAGATTATTTTACCAGAGTTTTGTTTTTAATATAAAACATTAAATTAATTCGTTAAATGCTGGGATTTCACTAAAATACAAAAACCGTAAGTGTTTTATTTTAATTTTTAAATAATTGGAAACCCCTACGTATACTTATTATTAATTAAATAAATATTTCTCATTCGCATAGGCAAAATAAATTACATACTTATTTTCAGCGAATTTTCTCTGAAATTATTAGTAAATTTTATATATTTTTATATAGAATATTCGAATTTCAATGAAAAATAGAGAACTTAACTAGAACTGAACAAGTTTTCTATTAAATTATTTGCCTAAATATATTAAAAATATTTTTCATAAAACAATCATTGTGTAATAAAATAATTCCCAAAAACCTCAATTTTAATATAATATTTGAAATATGAAATATTGTTGAGTTTTGTTATAAATTCAACATTTTTATGTATTTAACAAATATGTACAGTGACCTCCTAAAAATCTGATATACAAATTTTATTCATTAAAAAAAACAATGTGCAATGATGCTAATGCAACCATCCACATTAATATAAATAAATAGAACAAAAATATAGTTTATACATTTTTTCATAGTAATTCAAAATCAAACAACTACATTTAAAAATCAAATAGAGGTTAAACAAAGCCAATCTGAATCAAAAAAACTTTTTTATACTACAGTAAAATTAACAATGTTTGTGAGTAATTGTATTAGTGTGTGTTCTTTAAACGGTTTAACTTTTTATAAGTTTAAACTTCAGTTGTTTTAATAATTTCAAACAAAATTTTTCATTTAGTTGAATTTGTTATTGTAATATTGCTTTTGTTTTCTAACCATAAAATCTTTTTTTGCACTTTTGTAAGTTAAATATTTGCTTCATAGTTAAATATAAATAACAAAATAACCTGTTCTTTAATTTTGTATATTCTAAATATTAAATATTTTTTTTGTGTAAATTATTTCTGTATTTTAAATACAAATATACAATGCAGTGGTATTTGTTTTTCTTTTTTGTTACAACATTATTTTTTACAATTAAACCGCATTTGGAAAAAAATATATTACAAATAATAGTAAAACACGTAATGCTCAACTTTAGCCGCAAACCTTAAAAATTAATATACAGAAATAAATTAGAAATAGAGGAAAATAGAAATATATTCTAACCACAAACCACCATGGGATTATTCTATTTTTAAACAAAAAGGGTCAATATTTTAAATTTATTTGAAATTTAAATATATTTGTTTTTTTAGACTTTAAGTAATAACAGTAAAAGATTGGAACTAAAAACAGGTCTAGAATATAATTAGAACAAAAATAGAACAGAATTAGAATAGACTAGAGCAGAACTATAACAGAACTATAACAGACCTAGAACAGAACTAGAACAGAACAGAAAAGAACTAGAACACAACGCAACGGAACAGAACTAGAAAAGAACCAGAGAAGAAGTAGAACGTAACTAGAACTTGAACAGAACTAGAACAAGAACTAGAACAGACCTAGAACAGAACTAGAACAGAACTAGAACAGAACTAGAAAAGAACTAGAACAGAACTAGAACAGAACTAGAACAGAACTAGAACAGAACTAGAACAGAACTAGAACAGAACTAGAACAGAACTAGAAACACAGAACTAGAACAGAAACTAGAACAGAACTAGAACAGAACTAGAAGAACTAGAACAGAACTTAACAGAACTAGAACAGAACTAGAACAGACTAGAACAGAACTAGAACAGAACTAGAACAGAACTAGACAGAACTAGAACAGAACTAGACAGAACTAGAAAACAGAACTAGAACAGAACGACTAGAAACAGAACTAGAACAGAACTAGAACAGAACTAGAACAGAACTAGAACAGAACTAGAACAGAACTAGAACAGAACTAGAACAGAACTAGAACAGAACTAGAACAGAACTAGAACAGAACTAGAACAGAACTAGAACAGAACTAGAACGACTAGAACAGACTAGAAACAGAACTAGAATAGAACTAGAACAGAACTAGAACAGAACTAGAACAGAAACCTAGAACAGAACTAGAACAGAACTAGAACAGACTAGAACAGAACTAGCAACTAGAACAGAACTAGAACAGAACTAGAACAGAACTAGAACAGAACTAGAACAGAACTAGAACAGAACTAGAACAGAACTAGAACAGAACTAGAACAGAACTAGAACAGAACTAGAACAGAACTAGAACAGAACTAGAACAGAACTAGAACAGAACTAGAACAGTAGAACAGAACTAGAACAGAACTAGAACAGAACTAGAACAGAACTAGAACAGAACTAGAACAGAACTAGAACAGAACTAGAACAGAACTAGAACAGAACTAGAACAGAACTAGAAAGAACTAGAAAAGAACTAGAACAGAACAGAACTAGAACTAGAACAGAACTAGAACAGAACTAGAACAGAACTAGAACAGAACTAGAACAGAACTAGAACAGAACTAGAACAGAACTAGAACAGAACTAGAACAGAACTAGAACAGAACTAGAACAGAACTAGAACAGAACTAGAACAGAACTAGAGCAGAACTAGAACTAGAACAGAACTAGAACAGAACTAGAACAGAACTAGACAGAACTAGAAAAGAACTAGAACAGAACTAGAACAGAACTAGAACAGAACTAGAACAGAACTAGAACAGAACTAGAACAGAACTAGAACAGCAACTAGAACAAAACTAGAACAGAACTCGAACAGAACTAGGAACAAAACTAGAACAGCACTAGAACAGAACTAGAAAGAACTAGAACAGAACTAGAACAGAACTAGAACCAGAACTAGAACATAACTAGAACAGAACTAGAAACAGAACTAGAACAGAACTAGAACAAACTAGACAGAACTAGAACAGAACTAGAACAGAACTAAACAGAACTAGAACAGAACTAGACAGAACTAGAACAGAACTAGAACAGAACTAGAACAGAACTAGAACAGAACTAGAACAGAACTAGAACAGACCTAGAACAGAACTAGACGAACTAGAACAACTAGAACAGAACTAGAACAGAACTAGAACAGAACTAGAACAGAACTAGAACAGAACTAGACGAACTAGACGAACAGAACTAGAACAGAACTAGAACAGAACTAGACAGAACTAGAACAGAACTAGAACAGAACTAGACCAGAACTAAACAGAAACTAGAACAGAACTAGACAGAACTAACAGAACTAGAAACTAGACAACTAGACAGAACTAGAACAGACTAGAACAGAACTAGACAACTAGAACAGACTAGACAGACTAGAAAACTAGAACAGAAATAGAACAGAAATAGAACAGAAATAGAACAGAAATAGAACAGAACTAGAACACAACTAGAACAGAACTAGAACACAACTAGAACACAACTAGAACACAACTAGAACAGAACTAGAACAGAACTAGAACAGAACTAGAACAGAACTAGAACAGAACTAGAACAGAACTAGAACAGAACTAGAACAGAACTAGAACAGAACTTAATTTATTTATTTCCTTTTTATGAGCACTATTTAGTCATGTATTCAATTAATCCTTGGTGTTCAGTGGGTGGTACTTCGTATAATTTAATAATAACAGTAAGTTATTAATTATTACAGCTCTGATGTAATAACAAAAATAGTTCTACTTTGTCTTACCTTAACCTACATATTAGCTTGAGCAAATTATTTTTGTTGATGAAAAGGCCAAAATAAGCCTAAATACACGCTATTAACATTTCGTAAACTTTTTTGTCATAAATTCTGTTATATAACTCAGATATCTTTGGGTGTATTTTCTATTTATTAGATTTTTATATCCTTCACTTTCGTGAGCAGGGTAAATAAAATATATAAATAAGTTTGTTATTCCCTTTTTAATTTCCCATTAAATATATAAATCCTTGTAGATAAGGAAGTTCCTTTGTCAATATTTTTGTTGAAATCAAGTTCCTGAGGACCCCAAATATCTTCATATTAAAAATAAAATTATTTGAAAATTTTTTCTTCCTTTCTTATAAAAAAAGATATAATATGAAAAGTTCAAAAGGTCAGGAATTATGTATGTAAATATATAAAAAAAGAATAGTATAACAGTAATGTTTATAAATAACTACAGCCATTGACCTACATTTCAAAGTAATTTTGTAATTATAATAGAAAGCAAGGAAACTAAATTTAAATAAACATTTGCCTTCTAAAAACGATTTCTCATGCTCAGCTGTTTATAATCGATTTTTGTTAAATAATTGTTATTATTTAACTTTCAATTGAAATATTTTTGTAACAAAAAAAAAAAAAAAGAACAAAAGTAACAAATTAATTACACACGTACAGTGTAATAAAGTCTTGTCACAAAAGTACTAAGTAAAAACAAAATACCTAAAAAAAGTCAAAATACAACAACAACAACTATGTTAACAAATTGACGTTTCAGGATAGAAAAATATATAATTAATATCAACTTATAGAGAGAACAAACACAGTTTGTATAATTACATAGTACTACCCGGTATTTCGGGGTAACTTTAGTGAATATTAATATATTAATTAATTAAACAATTAAACCACATATAACTTTAGGTCATTTACTACAAAACTGGCATAACTCAAAAAATATTCTTTTTTTTACGATTTCTTAAAAAGTTTTAATCAAAGGTCTTTTTGTAAATGAGGCACACATTGACTACTTGTAAACAGCTGGGTAATGCACGTGTCTGCATAAGAGTTTTTTTTTTTTTTTTTTTTTTGTTGACCAGCCATTCGTTCGCTTTCATTTATTTATGTGTCCTAAAATGAGCACAACTAATGACCTTTTGATTACCATTTTACATTTAAATGGCCATAATACAATAATATGTGTGCATGTGCTTGTGTTTGCATTTATTATTGACAATAAAATTAAATTTAATTTGTTTAAATACGAGTGCTTATAAAATATTAAATATCAACAAACCAATGAACGATTAAATTGTATGAAGAGAAATGGTTTATATTTCAGAAAAAGTAATAAAAATTGTGTATAGTATAAGTAATTTTTACAATTTCGATTTGGGTTTTTAAAGTGAAATGATTATGAAAGGTTACAAAAGGTTAAGGGGAAATAATGGCTAACAATTTTTTTTTTTCAGTTTTTGAAAGCAAGGTCATGTTTGTTAGGGATTCAGATTAAGCAGGCTAGTAATGTAAAAGGTAGGAAATTAAGGAAATATGTATTTATTTATTAAATATATTTTTATACTTTTTTTGCACGTGAATTTATCAAAATGTTAAAAAAATATTTTATATTTTTTTTTTTTTACAAATTCTTAAATTTTTTTTCGAAATATTTTTTTATTTTAATTTTTCCTTGTTCTTTAAAAATTCCCTTATGTGGGGTCAAGGGGTCCATATCTCTGCTGATCCTGAACTAGAAACTGAACTAGAACTGAACAAGAACTGAACTAGACTGAACTAGGACTGAACTAGAAACTGAACTAAGGAACTGATAACTGAACTAGAACTGAACTAGAACTGAACTAGAACGTGATAATATGAACTGAACTAGAACTGAATCTAGACTAGAACTGAACTAGAACTGAACTAGAACTGAACTAGAACTGAACTAGAACTGAACTAGAACTGAACTAGAACTGAACTAGAACTGAACTAGAAATGAACTAGAACTGAACTAGAACTGAACTAGAACTGAATTAGAACTGAACTAGAACTGAACTAGAACTGAACTAGAACTGAATTAGAACTGAACTAGAACTGAACTAGAACTGAAATAGAACTGAACTAGAACTGAACTAGAACTGAACTAGAACTGAACTAGAACTGAACTAGAACTGAACTAGAACTGAACTAGAACTGAACTAGAACTGAACTAGAAGTGAACTAGAACTGAACTAGAAGTGAACTAGAACTGAACTAGAACTGAACTAGAACTGAACTAGAACTGAACTAGAACTGACTAGAACTGAACTAGAACTGAACTAGAACTGAACTAGAACTGAACTAGAACTGAACTAGAACTGAACTAGAACTGAACTAGAACTGAACTAGAACTGAACTAGAACTGAACTAGAACTGAACTAGAACTGAACTAGAACTGAACTAGAACTGAACTAGAACTGAACTAGAACTGAACTAGAACTGAACTAGAACTGAACTAGAACTGAACTAGAACTGAACTAGAACTGAACTAGAACTGAACTAGAACTGAACTAGAACTGAACTAGAACTGAACTAGAACTGAACTAGAACTGAACTAGAACAGATTGCAAAGAATCACATGGCGCATGTTGTTGTTGTTTTCAGTCGTTAAATATGTTTGTTCAAATGTGACAACAAAATTATATTTTTGAGAGTGATTTAAGCATTATTAAAGGTAAGGTGATCCCTTAACATCGTGAGCATTTAATTAATGTTTTGATTGTTTCAATCATCTACTTAATTGATTTTCAAGCAAGTTTTGCACCTGTCAACAAAAAAATGATGATATGAAATTTGTAAAAAAAACTTGTTTTCAAATTAAAGAAGCAATCGAAGTAATTATTTAAAATTAATTATGTCATTAATTGAATAAATTAAATATTTAATAAAACAAAACATAAAATTAAATTATTTTATTGATCAAATGAACAGTTTGGTGAAAAATTTATTAAAATCAATAAGGTCGATGATTGAAACAATAAATACATTAATTGAATGTTAATATTAAATATTTAACAAAGCTAGAACAAAACACAAGCAAACAATAAATATTAAAATTAATGTGATAAATTACAAAAACAAAAAATAACTCTCGCATATTTCTACTTAAATATGTAATTTACATAAAAAATTATTAAAATTGAAAAGGAAATTGTGTAAAAATATAAAAATAATTGAAACACTAGCATTTTAACAGCATCCCAAATAAAAACCCCTGACAATAACAACACCGAAAATCTCTGGAGAGGCGAGGGCAACAACACAACAAACCATAATCTGCCACAAAAACCGAAATAAATTCAATACCTAGGTACGATAATGGAAAATACCTCCCCAATAGCGATTGAACAGTGATGACAATGAAAATTCCAATGATTTTCGATGTGAGAAGAGAACCAAAAAGAACATACTTAAAGTAGCATCTATTAAAAACCATTACTTTTATTAAAATCGACAACAACAAACAATGAAAGAAAAAAAAAAGAAACCCAACTCATATTTATATTATTTATTGAGAGACCATAATTAAAAAGTGATAAAATGGGATTATTATTATTATTTTATTGAAGCGAGCAACTTATAATAACAACAAGAACTATACATGTACAGACAAAAAGGCGGACGTGCAGAAGGACAAAAAGGATATACCAACAACTGGGCCAGACATAACAACAGAATACAATAAATAAAAACAAAACAAAGAAATAGTAACAGAAAACAATAGGATAGATGGAAAATGAACAAAACACAATCATTGTCCATTGATTATAAGTGAAGACATGCTGTTACTTGTATTAATTAACCCTTTATGGGTTATTGTGATTCTTAGTGTGTTTAACGATTTGAGTGGATGTTAATGTGACTGTGTTTGGAGTGAGAGTGGGTGTTAACATGACTGTGTTTAAGGACAATTTAAGATGTACTTGTAAGTTGTTTGAAATCCTTTCCTGGGAAAAATGTCCATTTGATATTACTGTGGCTGAGTTGACAATCTTTGTCCAACTGGGAATCGGTTCGTTGGAGGGAATATATATGTTTTATTCATTCTGTGTGTAACATATCGAAATATAGTGTAAAGTATACATATGTTCTATGTCCTTGCAATATTGCTAGACAATCTATGTAGCTATGTTCGTCCGTCTGTCTGTTGTAGGCACACTATTGTCCGGGGCTTAGATTGTGCCAAAGTGTTCTGGATCTGTGTAGTTTTACAGGGTCCATTAACCATTTTCTCTCTGTGGAATAAATCTGCATTTTTTTTTCGAATTTTTCATTATTTCTTTTTCATCAAAAATCGAATGAAAAGGGTTAAAAAAATGAATACATAACGATAACGACCACTAAAGGTAAAACAATACCACCAATTAAAAAGATGAATGAATGTGAATGCAAAGTGCAAAAATAAATGAAAAATGGACACAATGGACCCTCACTAACAATTACCGTAAACAATAAGACCAACAATGTTGCGAGAAAAAAACAAATACCATAAGAATGAACAATCGTGTAAATTAAACAAAAATATATATATTAAAGAAGATTAAAGCTAAAAAATATATAAAATAAATGAGAGAATTTCGGAAGTCGGATCTCAAAGATCGACGAAGTATAAAGCCTGTTTATTTCGATTTTCATTGCTATACAGGTATTATTAAGCCGACTATTTTAACTGTCGGGATTTTAATAAAATGGGGGCTAAGGAAATATTTGTGGATCATTTCAGTTCTATAATACCTTCCGTTGGAGCCCTATGTGCTTACAACGGACAGACGGACATAGCTAGATCGTCTCATACTACGCAAAAAAAAACTGAAAATGTGTTTTAATTAACAAATTAATTGTATCAAGAATGTTTTGCTCCTATCAACAAAATGATGATATCGGATGAAATTTGCCACAAAAGACTTTTTTCAATTGAAAACAAAAAAACTAAATTAAACTAAAATTTAAAATTAATTAATTCATTAATTGAATAAATTAAATATTTAATAAAATAAAACTAAAATTTTAATTACTTAATTAATAAAATGAATTAAACAGTTTGATTAAAAATTTATTAAAAATCAATTAAGTAAATGATTGAAACAATCAAAACATTAATTGAATACTCACAACTTTAAAGGATTACCATTTACCTTTAATAATGCGTTAAGCACTCTCAAAAATATTATTTTTTTGACACAAACTGATTTATAAATTTAAAAATCGTCATGAAATTTGAACTTCTTATGATTAAAATATTAATGACTTTTGAGGAATTCTAATAATAAAATTCGGAATTTGTTATTAAGTAGGCAAGAAAAACTTTTTAAGTCAATTCAAAAGTTATTTGAATCAATTAAATATTTAATCAAATTTCTAGCAATAGTTTTCTTTCAAAAACTGAATATATAAATTACTTCTTTAGAATGGTTTCAGAAGTAGTGAATTTGGAATTAAATAAAAAGAACATTCCTCCTATGACAAGTCTATGTAAAAATCATCACACAGGTCATTTTCAGTACTTCCATAGAGTAAATTTTACTTCTTGTTCTCTTCTTTGGAAGTTCTTTTTTTGATGGTGATAAAGTTTGCACAATATACATTCAAACTTTAAGTCTTTACTCATTGATTTTAGATTTTTCACCTTTAGATTTATATAGACAATGATTTTTTTTTAACTACAGTTCGATATCATAGTTCATATTAATATCCCTCGGGCTATTTGTAGAATCAACACATATTGATTGCTTTTCATATTGGTAGTTACTAGAGCAAGATGAATTTTAGTTTTAGTATTACACCCAGCAAAAACATGTTAATGATTTATAGTAAATAAAGAACTTATTTTTCAATGACTACAACATACCGCCTGCATAACTTAAGAATATGTCTAGTAATGACTTACAAATAACTTTATATGTAATTACTTACTAACTTTTTATACTTGACATTTTGTTTTCTTTTGTCAAAATGAATTGTAGACTACGTGGACTACTAAATTAACTCCTTATTTGCAGGCGGTCATAGTAAGTACATAAATAACTCCCTACTTGTAAGCGAGCGTTAAAACGTAATGACTTAAAATGCTCTTGTCTAAGTAAATTTTAGCATTTTAACTCCTTACTTTTCAAAGCAAAGTTTTTACTGGGACATATTTGATACTGACCATACATACTCACATTTAGGGTTTCTAAGTTCGAGATATTTTTTTAGTATTATGGGTAACTCCAGGAAACTAATTTATTATAAACTACACCACTTTAGTGGGGAGGGTATATTTGGTTTGTGCTGATGTTTGTAACGCACAATAATATTGGTCCTATACCCACCTTAAAGTATACCAATCGGCTTAGAATCATTTTCCGAGTCGATTTAGCTATGTCCGTCCGACCGTCTGTCCGTCCGTCCATGAAACCTTGTAATCAAACTACATGTCGCATTTTTGACGATAATTCAATGAAATTTGGTACATGATCTTTTACTGTCTCAATGACGAAGCCTATTGAAAATGGTTATGATCAGTCCATCATTTCACCTAGCCTCCATATAACTGAACCCCCGAAAAGGGCTTATAAACCTTTTAATCAAAGTACAGGTCGCAATTTTGAAGATAATTAAATGAAATTTTGCACAAGATCTTCTATTGTACTAGAGACATCGGTCCAATATTTGACCTAGCCCCCATACAACTGAACCCCCGAAAATTGCTTTTAAGTTCATAAGTAATTATGTTCAATATACTCGTATCTCGACAAAAAGCTGCAAAACCAAGTTCCAGACTAGCATTCATGACCCTGATAAAATTTTTGATGACATTTGACCCTAGCCGTCTTCGAAATATGACTAAAGTATATCTGAGACAAGGTACAATTCAACTTAAATACTTTATTATGAACACTAAATCACATTTTATTTTTATAACTGGTGTAGGGTATTATATGGTCGGCTTCGCCCGACTATAGCTTCTTACTTGTTTTTGATTTGAAAATTAGAAGTTATGCAAAAATTTTGGAAAAAATTAAATCAATTAATATATAGAAATGTTTGGATTTTATTTATGTTATTGTATTTTATTTATTTCCAAAAACTAAAATATTTTAATAAATTCTCGGGAAATTCATTCTAGGAATTCCAGTAAGAAAAACCCAAACACGTTTATACAGCCATATAATACACTCACTATTTCATATGAAATCTAAAATATTGAAAAATATGTTTATACTATTGTGGATCTTGCAGTGACCAACAGTCATAAAGAAATAATTCATTATACTTAGAAAACCTCTATAGAAAGTTTTAAATCAATTGGCAGGGAGATAGAAAAATATCTGCCACATCTCAGATGCAACTATATTTTTTTCTAATAATATTTAGAAAAAGTATGAATCCCTTTAAGTAATCTTAATAAGTCCGTCTGACAGCTGTTATAAAAAATCTATTAGCTGTTTAGTTTGTCTTCTTTAATTCTTTTTTATTCATTACAAGGATTAACTAACTTTCTTTAGTCCTTTTTTATGTTTTTTCAGCTGTATTTACTTTTTTCTTAAACGTTCAACAAAACATTCATAAAAACAATTGTAAAACTGAGATTTTTTTCTATTGTTATCTTATAATTCCTTGAATAAAACAGTAAAAGCTGAAAGTACTTGAGAAAAAATAATTCTTTGAAATACTTTATAACACTTTCACGGCTCTATGAATTCTTAATATCTGATGACATCCGTCATGCTGGGAAGGGCTAGCCCATTACCATTAGAACTGTAAACAGAAAAAAGGAATAAAAATAGAAAAAAAAAAAAAAATAAAAAGAAGAATAAATATTAAAAAGTAGCTATTGTTGGTCTTCCTAGTAAAGTAAAAGAAATTATTAAAAACAAGAAAAAGTGCTACATTTGTCTATGCAGATGTTTTTTATCCTTCACCATATTAAAAATTTTTTTTTTAAAATCTTAAAATTTTTTACAAAAATTTGATTTGAAAAGTGATTTATTCAAAACGCTTAATTTTTTGAAATTTAATTCTTTAAAAAACTAAATTTTTTTAAAATTTATCCCGAAATTGTTCTTCCCTGATAGATAGATAGATAGATAGATAGATAGATAGATAGATAGAAAGATAGAATAGATAGATAGATAGATAGATAGATAGATAGATAGATAGATAGATGATAGATAGATAGATCGATAGATAGATAGATAGATAGATAGATAGATAGATAGATAGATAGATAGATAGATAGATAGATAGATAGATAGATAGATAGATAGATAGATAGATAGATAGATAGATAGATAGATAGATAGATAGATAGTTAGATAGATAGATAGATAGATAGATAGATAGATAGATAGATAGATAGATAGATAGATAGATAGATAGATAGATAGATAGATAGATAGATAGATAGATAGATAGATAGATAGATAGATAGATAGATAGATAGATAGATAGATAGATAGATAGATAGATAGATAGATAGATAGATAGATAGATAGATAGATAGATAGATAGATAGATAGATAGATAGATAGATAGATAGATAGATAGATAGATAGATAGATAGATAGATAGATAGATAGATAGATAGATAGATAGATAGATAGATAGATAGATAGATAGATAGATAGATAGATAGATAGATAGATAGATAGATAGATAGATAGATAGATAGATAGATAGATAGATAGATAGATAGATAGATAGATAGATAGATAGATAGATAGATAGATAGATAGATAGATAGATAGATAGATAGATAGTAGATAGATAGATAGATAGATAGATAGATAGATAGATAGATAGATAGATAGTAGATAGATAGATAGATAGATAGATAGATAGATAGTAGATAGATAGATAGATAGATAGAAGATAGATAGATAGATAGATAGATAGATAGATAGATAGATAGATAGATAGATAGATAGATAGATAGATAGATAGATAGATAGATAGATAGATAGATAGATAGATAGATAGATAGATAGTAGATAGATAGATAGATAGATAGATAGATAGATAGATAGATAGATAGATAGATAGATAGATAGATAGATAGATAGATAGATAGATAGATAGATAGATAGATAGATAGATAGATAGATAGATAGATAGATAGATAGATAGATAGATAGATAGATAGATAGATAGATAGATAGATAGATAGATAGATAGCTAGATAGATAGTAGATAGATAGATAGATAGATAGATAGATAGATAGATAGATAGATAGATAGATAGATAGATAGATAGATAGATAGATAGATAGATAGATGATAGATAGATAGATAGATAGATAGATAGATAGATAGATAGATAGATAGATAGATAGATAGATAGATAGATAGATAGATAGATAGATAGATAGATAGATAGATAGATAGATAGATAGATAGATAGATAGATAGATAGGTAGGTAGGTAGGTAGGTAGATAGATACACACAGGTATGACACAATACCAAGAAATTTATGTCATAGAGCGTATGATAATGAATTATAAACAATACACATACGTCAGTATCCAAACTTAATACTCTCTCACCGAGTTATAAATTCAAGGACAGAAAGGTTTTTGTAAGGGGAAAAAATAATAAAAATAACAATACATTTGATCAATATTTATCGCTGTTGCTCTTGTCAACAATTTGACAATTAAAATTGAAGGTTTTTAAATATTATTGTTTATTTATTAACTCTCCCGCATATCATCTCTTTGGTTTTCTGCTTACCTCCTTCTTAAAATAACGATTATAATTTCCTCTCTATTTGTCTACTTTTTTCTTAAATGTCTTTAAATGACAATTTAAAACCAAAATGATTGCGATGAAACGATAAGTACCACGATATTGTCACAAATAACAGGACGAAAAAAGAGTGAGTGAGTGTAAAAGGGGCAAATGAATAAAGTCTTAATGCGCATTTAATAAATGTTAACAATAATCTCTGGTTATAATCGATATTGTCCACTAAAGTATAAATACAAAAGCTGCTACTCAGCGATGATGGAAAATAAAGGCCGCACACCAAATAGGCGAGTCAAAAGTAGGGAGATAAGAGGATGACAATAAGTAAATAGTATAAAAGGGTGCTCCTAGAAAAAAAAACTGAGAAAATCTTTATAGTAAAATATAAAACAATTTTTGCATTTTCACAGCTTTAATGAACACCCTTAAAACTCCACGATAATAAAAATTCGCAAAACCAGCTATAAACTGTACATACAAAAATGTAAGCAATATTTAATGGTTAAACACAAAATAAAAAAAGAATAATGAAAAGCAAAAATAACATGAAAATATTTATAAATGTATTTGTTAGCAGCAAAAAAGAACAACAAAATGGGGATAAAAATGAAGGAATAAGCAAAATCTATAATAATGACATGGACAATTGCTGGTACAATGGCTTTTATCTTTCGCACCATAGTTACACTATACAATCCGTTGTAATCATTTTCCGTAATTGATATAAAAACTTGGGAATGAGTATAAGCAACCTTCAGTTTTCATACACTAAGCCAAAAACAATTACAAGCTTTTAAATTATTTAATACTGTTTATTAGTATCTTAGTTCATTCAATCCGCAATTTTGGACCGTACTCAGTTCGTTCAGTTTGTTTTAGTTCAGTTCTAGTTCAGTTCTAGTTCAGTTCTAGTTCGGTTCTAGTTCAGTTCTAGTTCGGTTCTAGTTCAGTTCAGTTAGTTCTAGTTCAGTTCTAGTTCAGTTCTAGTTCAGTTCTAGTTCAGTTCTAGTTCAGTTCTAGTTCAGTTCTAGTCAGTTCTAGTTCAGTTCTAGTTCAGTTCTAGTTCAGTTCTAGTTCAGTTCTAGTTCAGTTCTAGTTCAGTCTAGTTCAGTTCTAGTTCAGTTCTAGTTCAGTTCTAGTTCAGTTCTAGTTCAGTTCTAGTTCAGTTCTAGTTCAGTTCTAGTTCAGTTCTAGTTTAGTTCAGTTCTAATTCAGTTGTAGTTCAGTTCTAGTTCAGTTCTAGTTCAGTTCTAGTTCAGTTCTAGTTCAGTTCTAGTTCAGTTCTAGTTCAGTTCTAGTTCAGTTCTAGTTCAGTTCTAGTTCTAGTTCATCTAGTTCAGTTCTAGTTCAGTTCTAGTTCTAGTTCAGTTCTAGTTCAGTTCTAGTTCAGTTCTAGTTCAGTTCTAGTTCAGTTCTAGTTCAGTTCTAGTTCAGTTAGTTCAGTCTAGTTCAGTTCTAGTTCAGTTCTAGTTCAGTTCAGTTCAGTTCTAGTTCAGTTCTAGTTCAGTTCTAGTTCAGTTCTAGTCAGTTCTAGTTCAGTTCTAGTTCAGTTCTAGTTCAGTTCTAGTTCAGTTCTAGTTCAGTTCTAGTTCAGTTCTAGTTCAGTTCTAGTTCAGTTCTAGTTCAGTTCTAGTTCAGTTCTAGTTCAGTTCTAGTTCAGTTCTAGTTCAGTTCTAGTTCAGTTCTAGTTCAGTTCTAGTTCAGTTCTAGTTCAGTTCTAGTTCAGTTCTAGTTCAGTTCTAGTCCAGTTCTAGTCAGTTCTAGTTCAGTTCTAGTTCAGTTCTAGTTCAGTTCTAGTTCAGTTCTAGTTCAGTTCTAGTTCAGTTCTAGTTCAGTTCTAGTTCAGTTCTAGTTCAGTTCTAGTTCAGTTCTAGTTCAGTTCTAGTTCAGTTCTAGTTCAGTTCTAGTTCAGTTCTAGTTCAGTTCTAGTTCAGTTCTAGTTCAGTTCTAGTTCAGTTCTAGTTCAGTTCTAGTTCAGTTCTCAGTTCTAGTTCAGTTCTAGTTCAGTTCTAGTTCAGTTCTAGTTCAGTTCTAGTTCAGTTCTAGTTCAGTTCTAGTTCAGTTCTAGTTCAGTTCTAGTTCAGTTTTAGTTAGTTCTAGTTCAGTTCTAGTTCAGTTCTAGTTCAGTTCTAGTTCAGTTCTAGTTCAGTTCTAGTTCAGTTCTAGTTCAGTTCTAGTTCAGTTTCTAGTTCAGTTCTAGTTCAGTTCTAGTTCAGTTCTAGTTCAGTTCTAGTTCAGTTCTAGTTTCAGTTCTAGTTCAGTTCTAGTTCAGTTCTAGTTCAGTTCTAGTTCAGTTCTAGTTCAGTTCTAGTTCAGTTCTAGTTCAGTCTAGTTCAGTTCTAGTTCAGTTCTAGTTCAGTTCTAGTTCAGTTCTAGTTCAGTTCTAGTTCAGTTCTAGTTCAGTTCT
Source organism: Lucilia sericata (assembly GCF_015586225.1). NCBI lineage: Eukaryota > Metazoa > Arthropoda > Insecta > Diptera > Calliphoridae > Lucilia > Lucilia sericata. Next base: position 104,180 of record NW_023994670.1, on the reverse strand, counting down.
AGTTCAGTTCTAGTTCAGTTCTAGTTCAGTTCTAGTTCAGTTCTAGTTCAGTTCTAGTTCAGTTCTAGTTCAGTTCTAGTTCAGTTCTAGTTCAGTTCTAGTTCAGTTCTAGTTCAGTTCTAGTTCAGTTCTAGTTCAGTTCTAGTTCAGTTCTAGTTCAGTTCTAGTTCAGTTCTAGTTCAGTTCTAGTTCAGTTCTAGTTCAGTTCTAGTTCAGTTCTAGTTCAGTTCTAGTTCAGTTCTAGTTCAGTTCTAGTTCAGTTCTAGTTCAGTTCTAGTTCAGTTCTAGTTCAGTTCTAGTTCAGTTCTAGTTCAGTTCTAGTTCAGTTCTAGTTCAGTTCTAGTTCAGTTCTAGTTCAGTTCTAGTTCAGTTCTAGTTCAGTTATCGTTCAGTTCTAGTTCAGTTCTAGTTCAGTTTCTAGTTCAGTTCTAGTTCAGTTCTAGTTCAGTTCTAGTTCAGTTCTAGTTCAGTTCTAGTTCAGTTCTAGTTCAGTTCTAGTTCAGTTCTAGTTCAGTTCTAGTTCAGTTCTAGTTCAGTTCTAGTTCAGTTCTAGTTCAGTTCTAGTTCAGTTCTAGTTCAGTTCTAGTTCAGTTCTAGTTCAGTTCTAGTTCAGTTCTAGTTCAGTTCTAGTTCAGTTCTAGTTCAGTTCTAGTTCAGTTCTAGTTCAGTTCTAGTTCAGTTCTAGTTCAGTTCGTTAGTCTAGTTCAGTTCTAGTTCAGTTCTAGTTCAGTTCTAGTTCAGTTCTAGTTCAGTTCTAGTTCAGTTCTAGTTCAGTTCTAGTTCAGTTCTAGTTCAGTTCTAGTTCAGTTCTAGTTCAGTTCTAGTTCAGTTCTAGTTCAGTTCTAGTTCAGTTCTAGTTCAGTTCTAGTTCAGTTCTAGTTCAGTTCTAGTTCAGTTCTAGTTCAGTTCTAGTTCAGTTCTAGTTCAGTTCTTGTTCAGTTCTAGTTCAGTTCTAGTTCAGTTCTAGTTTAGTTCTAGTTCAGTTCTAGTTCAGTTCTAGTTCAGTTCTAGTTCAGTTCTAGTTCAGTTCTAGTTCAGTTCTAGTTCAGTTCTAGTTCAGTTCTAGTTCAGTTCTAGTTCAGTTCTAGTGCAGTTCTAGTTCAGTTCTAGTTCGGTTCTAGTTTAGTTCTAGTTCAGTTCTAGTTCAGTTCTAGTTCAGTTCTAGTTCAGTTCTAGTTCAGTTCTAGTTCAGTTCTAGTTCAGTTCTAGTTCAGTTCTAGTTCAGTTCTAGTTCAGTTCTAGTTCAGTTCTAGTTCAGTTCTAGTTCAGTTCTAGTTCAGTTCTAGTTCAGTTCTAGTTCAGTTCTAGTTCAGTTCTAGTTAAAATCAGGTTTATGTTCGATTCTGCTATGGGTGCAATTTTAGTCAATATTTTGAAAAATAAAACGAAAATGTCAATAATTTAAAAAAACATTAAGATTTTCATATACAAATATTTAACAAGACTTTTTAACTTTAACATGAAACATTTTAATTTAAATTGTAAATTTACTGTTGTTGGTTGTATTGTAAAGTTAAGAATATTGTTAACGCTTCAATTGTCACTTTGATAAGGGTTCAATGGTTTCAATTGTCTTATTTTACAAACTGTCACATAATTTGCTTCAAATTTACTAATTGAATTAGTGTAGTATTAGAAAAATGTTGTGTTAATTATGGAAAGCGGTTGTTTTAATCTCAAAAGTAGGTAAATTGATATTTTTATTGGGTTTTAGTATTTTCTTATTATTTATTAAGCAAATTTCTCACTGTACATTTAATTTTCCATTGTTTCTAAATTTAGTATTACAATAATGAATTCGAAGAACCAAAGAATGATTTTTATTTTATGATGACAAAAAAAAAATGAAATAATCACAAGTATTTGCTTACACATACTGCCATTTAAAATTGTCATAGAATGCAAAGAAAATGAAATATAAAGTAAGTATATGGATTACATATTAACATACATATTGCATGCTCAAACATAAATTATGTATCAGATTTTTAGTTTTATCTTCTTACAACTAAATAGATTTATTCATATTTTCATCATATCTTGTCTAAACTTATTACAAACATTTGCTAGATTTTCTACTTGGTACTGGAGAGCTGAATCTCGTCTATGAAAAGTGAGATTGTGTTGCCCTGTGGATTTTATCTTTTCATTGCTTTTAATCCTGGCAATAAAAAAGGGGTTTACTTAATGTTTAATATTTAATGTTTTTTATTTCTCATGACCCAGTGACATGACATGTATTTTATATAAGTGTTAGTGTAAGATTTTATGTGGAAATGTGTGTGTGTGTGTGTTCTGTTTAATAATCTTTTGTTTGTCATGCTTCCTTTTGCTGTTCAAGTCTCTTGTTGATAAGATTTTCAAAATGTTTCAAAGTCAGTGCAAAAACCTTTAATACGTAAAATAAACTTTAAGACCCCAATTAAGTATAAATTGTATAAAGTATTTAAAATATTTAAAGTTTATTTAAAATTTAAAATAGCTTTATTTTAAAACAGAAAATATCGATTAAAGGGAGTTTGGTTTGTTATACATTATTAACCTAAAATTTTTATAGCTTTAGGTCTTTTAAAATAAGTGCAAATTTATATTTCAAGTCAATTTAGAAAAGAAAATTTAGTGTTTACGCAAAAAAGGTGTAAATATTGTTTAAAAGTTTAATGCTGTTTTCATGTTGTGTTCTGCGGTAGGCTAAACAAAAATATTTTATCATTATTTACTTGTTCTTCTTTCAAGTTGTGCTTATGGCTTATGCAGTCTAAAAGCTTATTTAATACTGAATAGTTTTTCAATTTTTTTTTCAAAGGTGGCAAACAAATAGCCTCTAGTCTTAATATCTCAAACAATAACAAGAGAAGGTATGCCAAGTGTTGTTATTGAATAGAAGTTTTTTTATTGAGACCGGAATGTTGAAAAATTTATAGTTGCATACGGTATTAAAAGATACACAAATCAATTTGCATCATATACATTTCAACAAATACTATTATCAAACACCTTACATAAAAGTTTTATAAAAATGACTCCAATGTTTGGTAAACTTCCCCTTTTTCCATTAAATTTTCGCTCAGTATTTTTATTGAAAGTACATTTGCATTTAACTTAAGCCAAGCTAAGTACTTTATGTTGACTAAATTGAATATTCATCATCGAACATTAAATCACAATTTTAAAATGATAATAGAAGGTAATAATTTACATATTTATTTTGTTTTTCTATTTAAGAGATTTTTTTGAGTTGGAATGGAAATATTAGATGTAATTCTACAATTTTATTTATACTTATTTTTCTTCGACTTTTCCTAAAAACCCCTTTTACTATTTCTTCATGTCATATCATTTTAATTCATTATTTTAATACGGTGATGACATTGGAGGCAAGTACTAACCACACTCGCTTACAAATAACTACTTAAATTAATAGTTACAAACAGGGAGTACAAGAGTGGTTTTATTTTACGCACAATAAATGCTCAAGCTAATATGAACACATACGCTCTTGTTTTACTCACAAAACTAGCAGTGTTCCAGTTCAGTTCTAGTTCAATTCTAGTTCAGTTCTTGTTCAGTTCTAGTTCAGTTCTAGTTCAGTTCTAGTTCAGTTCGTTCAGTTTGTTCAGTCTAGTTCAGTTCTAGTTCAGTTCTAGTTCAGTTCTAGTCAGTTCTAGTTCAGTCTAGTTCAGTTCTAGTTCAGTTTCTAGTTCAGTTCTAGTTCAGTTCTAGTTCAGTTCTAGTTCAGTTCTAGTTCAGTTCTAGTTCAGTTCTAGTTCAGTTCTAGTTCAGTTTCTAGTTCAGTTTTCTAGTTTCAGTTCTAGTTTTCAGTTCTAGTCAGTTTAGGTTCAGTTCTAGTTCAGTTCTAGTAGTTCTAGTTCCGTTCTAGTTCAGTTCTAGTTCAGTTCTAGTTCAGTTCTAGTTCAGTTCTAGTTCAGTTCTAGTTCAGTTCTAGTTCAGTTCTAGTCTTCAGTTCTAGTTCAGTTCTAGTTCAGTTTCTAGTTCAGTTCTAGTTCCCAGTTCTAGTTCAGTTCTAGTTCAGTTCTAGTCAGTTCTAGTTCAGTTCTAGTTCAGTTCTAGTTCAGTTCTAGTTCAGTTCTAGTTCAGTTCTAGTTCAGTTCTAGTTCAGTTCTAGTTCAGTTTTATGTTCAGTTCTAGTTCAGTTCTAGTTCAGTTTAGTTCAGTTCTAGTTCAGTTCTAGTTCAGTTCTATTTCAGTTCTAGTTCAGTTCTAGTTCAGTTCTAGTTCAGTTCTAGTTCAGTTCTAGTTCAGTTCTAGTTCAGTTCTAGTTCAGTTCTAGTTCAGTTCTAGTTCAGTTCTAGTTCAGTTCTAGTTCAGTTCTAGTTCAGTTCTAGTTCAGTTCTAGTTCAGTTCTAGTTCAGTTCTAGTTCAGTTCTAGTTCAGTTCTAGTTCAGTTCTAGTTCAGTTTCTAGTTCAGTTCTAGTTCAGTTCTAGTTCAGTTCTAGTTCAGTTCTAGTTCAGTTCTAGTTCAGTTCTAGTTCAGTTCTAGTTCAGTTCTAGTTCAGTTCTAGTTCAGTTCTAGTTCAGTTCTAGTTCAGTTCTAGTTCAGTTCTAGTTCAGTTCTAGTTCAGTTCTAGTTCAGTTCTAGTTCAGTTCTAGTTCAGTTCTAGTTCAGTTCTAGTTCAGTTCTAGTTCAGTTCTAGTTCAGTTCTAGTTCAGTTCTAGTTCAGTTCTAGTTCAGTTCTAGTTCAGTTCTAGTTCAGTTCTAGTTCAGTTCTAGTTCAGTTCTAGTTCAGTTCTAGTTCAGTTCTAGTTCAGTTCTAGTTCAGTTCTAGTTCAGTTCTAGTTCAGTTCTAGTTCAGTTTTAGTTCAGTTTTAGTTCAGTTCTAGTTCAGTTCTAGTTCAGTTCTAGTTCAGTTCTAGTTCAGTTCTAGTTCAGTTCTAGTTCAGTTCTAGTTCAGTTCTAGTTCAGTTCTAGTTCAGTTCTAGTTCAGTTCTAGTTCAGTTCTAGTTCAGTTCTAGTTCAGTTCTAGTTCAGTTCTAGTTCAGTTCTAGTTCAGTTCTAGTTCAGTTCTAGTTCAGTTCTAGTTCAGTTCTAGTTCAGTTCTAGTTCAGTTCTAGTTCAGTTCTAGTTCAGTTCTAGTTCAGTTCTAGTTCAGTTCTAGTTCAGTTCTAGTTCAGTTCTAGTTCTAGTTCAGTTCTAGTTTCTAGTTCTAGTTCTAGTTCAGTTCTAGTTCAGTTCTAGTTCTAGTTCAGTTCTAGTTCAGTTCTAGTTCAGTTCTAGTTCAGTTCTAGTTCAGTTCTAGTTCTAGTTCAGTTCTAGTTCAGTTCTAGTTAAGTTCTATAGTTCAGTTCTAGTTCAGTTCTAGTTCAGATCTAGTTCAGTTTCAGTTTAGTGTTTAGCAGTTTAAAACCAATTCTTAAATTAATATGTTTATATACAATTTTAATCTTCTAATGCTTAATTCTGAATGTGAATTTTATGCAATTTTTTTAGTATTAATTGCTCTAAAAATCTTCAATAAATGAAACCATTTTATCTATTCTAACAGAGAAAAGCAACTTTATCGATTATGTACAACTCTCTTGTGACCGATTAGTTTAATTTTGCCCATTTTTATATTTAGAAAGTTGTTTTGAACAGTTGTTAAACAAATGCATCGTTTTCATATTAAAAACTTTTTCTGAGAAAAACTTTGAAACTCAGAAAACTACCAAACACATGTATCAAAGACTATCTAAGAATAGTACAAACCTTGTCCTCTGCTTAACAACTAAAAATATGTCCAAAGATGAATGAAAGTATGTAAATCAAATGTTGTGTACTTAAACATGAAAGAGGAGGAGAAGAGTTCATGAGGAGACTCCAACCAAAAAAAAAAGGAACAAAATTATTGTCTTCTACAATCAGGTTTTATTGAGAAATAGACGAATATTTAGCAAAGAAGAGAAGAACAACGGGAGAAAAGAAACAAAAAGTTTAATAATGTTGCTAAAAGTTTCATTTTATCTTACTTTTATTGCAAGTTTTTTTTTTTTCTTGTATGGATGTTGTTAAATCAATCTCTCTTTTCTAGTTTAGTTTTTTTTTATCCACACAAGAGAATTCACTCTATTAGATTTTATTAAATGAGTATTTTGGTAGAAAATATTTTTCTAAGAATATATGTATGTGTGGATCTGTGTGTTAGTATTGATGTATGCATGTCTGCACATGAATGTTATGGGTGGTGTGCTGGATTGTGTGTTTCATACCGGAAACTGTCACAAATCTTGTGATTCTTTTCTTGTTCATACAATTCTTTATACTCATTTAAACAGGATGTTATGTTCCATAGAAAAAAGTATGTTTGAATACTTTTGTTTTCTTTCTATCTTTCGTTACTTTGTTGCTATTCTGTGATTTTGTTTACAACATTTAAACTTATCTATCCTTGTATAATGTACCAGGACATCAAGAACAACAACAACAACAACATCAGGAGAAGGTCTACATATACATTTTCTATGGCCTGTGTTGTAGTCCTTTTGTTTATGTACTCTTAATGTACCCTATAAAACTTTATAAACTACAGCTAAATGAATGTCATTGTTGCGTGTTTTTTGTTTTGTTTTTCTTCCTGGTTTTTAAACACACAAAGACAGGTTTTTTTGTTGTTGTAAGGTGTGTGTGTGTACTGGATTCTTTGTTTGTGAATGTTACAAAATTGTATGCGAACAGTGGTGAAGGTAATGAACATTTTTGTAAAAAAGTAGAGACATTTTTAAAACATTTGTATGATCAAAAGAAAAGACAGAAATAGAATAAAATTTGAACATACATAGTTCTGACTACTTTTCCATTCTTCAAATGGTACCTTTTGGATTCTCTATAATGTGAAACAGAAACACGTGGAAGCTAAACGAATGAAAATAAAAATACACGCTCCTTACTGAATGCGAATGTATTCACGTGATAAATTTCGATTAAATTGAATATAAACAAGTGAGAGTGTTATATTCGGCTGTGTTGTATCTTATATACCCACCATCAAACCGTATGCCGTAACAGGAATGCTTCGCTATAAATATCAGGGTGATATTACTCATCAAATTAACTGAAGAAGGAGGACTTTATATGAGAGATAGGGTTTATTATTGACCGTTTTTTATAAATTTTTTTAGACCGATTTTGGTCCATATAAAACATCTTTACATCGAATATCACTTTCCGTCACTTTCCGCATGAAATTCGGTAGGAAGATTTACATTCCTATAAATATTTCTTATATCAAATTTCATAATTGTTCACGTATTTTTAAGTCAGCAATGATCGTTAAAGTAATTTTCTTATTGACCGCTCCTCAATAAATTTGATAGAAAGATCGCATGAAACTGCATCGCTATACTCGTAGTTTTAAGCCAGTAATGAGCGTTATAACCATTTTTTGAAGGGGACTTTATATGAGGGGTAGGGTCAATTATCGACCGATCCATATAAAATTTGGTAGAGAGGTTTTGGATCATAAGCGACTTAATTATGTCAAATTTCATTACTATACTCGTATTTTAAAGACAGTAATGGGCGTAAAAGTAATTTTTTGAAGGAGACCTTATATGGGGGATAGGGTCAACTATGGACCGATCCCCATAAAACTTGATAGAGAGTTTGTGGCTCCATTGTATCTTATGTGTGTCGAATTTGATCACTATACTCGTATTTTTAAGACAATAATGAGCGTTAAAGTCATTTTCAGAAGGGGACCTTATATAGGGGATATGGTCAATTTTGGACCGATAAATGGACCTCATAAAATTTGGAAGGGATATTTTGGATCATATGAAACTTATTTGTGTCGAATTTCATCGCTATGCTCGTACTTTTAAAACAGTTATGCCCGTAAAAGTTGTTTTTTCCGGGGTCCACTTGTATGGGGGGCTATCCGAAAACGTAGACCGATATTGTCCATTTTCAATACCAAACAAACCTTTGTGGAAAATTTCAATCCTCTAGCTCATTCCGTTCGGGCTCTATCGTGCTTTCAACAGACAGACGGACGAGCAGACGGACAGACATAGCTAGAATGTCTTAGAATTTAATAAGGACCAAGAATATATATACTTTTGTGGGTCTATAACCAATATTTCGATGTGTAACAAACAGAACGACAAAATCAATATATATATTTAATCAATTAAAATTTTCTATAAAAGTAATTTTGGATAGTAGTTGCTTCCAGACATATAGAAAGACACTGTGTATATTTCATGAAAAGCGGTCCTGCCATTTAGAAGTTTATAGCTTTCCAAAAAAACACAAACGCACATTAATTTGTATATACATACATAAAAGATAGAATAGGTCCACTGTCCCTTTCCAAATAATATGTTTAGGTATATAAATGTCTGTTCCTAACTCTAAACTATCAGTGTGTTGTTTACATTCATTTTCTTATTGTTTACACTGTTACTGCTTACTATGTAATCAATGTTCAGTGTAGCATCTATTTGAGATATAATGTGGGCGTTTTATACACATATACATACATTTAAAAAAATACGCTTGACAAAGTCTTAGGGTGAATGTCCATGTAACTCTTTTTACCTCTATACCCAGATATAACTGTTACAAAAAAGCAAAAGAAAGAGCAACAAAAATAAATTAACTACCTTAACACCTCGATTCATTTGATGTCAATGAATTGTATAAAAAGTTAAACTTTGTCTAATCAACACCCTTAAACCTATACTCTGTTCAAACTGCTATGGCTACTAGTTGTTACCAACTTACTTACTGTAATCTAAAGAAATTTTCCAGCAAAAATAAAGTGTTTGAGTTTATTAGGTTTCTCCTTTTTCAACAATAACAATTTAAGTGTTTGTTGCTATATTCCTGCTAAAGTTTTAGCTACAATAACTTTTGCTTAAAACTAAAAGTTTATGAAAAATTAAATTTTACTCTTCTCTTTTAAAAATTTTAAGTTTTAAGCCATTTTTATCCATAGTTATTAATTATTAAAGCCTTTTGTTTCGTGCCACACACAAACACACATACACTTTGCTCTCGTTTTTGGTTTTAGTTACTTGTTCTACTTTATGAATTTTATTATTTTTTATAATAAAAAACTGCTTTTAATCGAGTTAATTAAAGAGGTATGAGTATTCACGACAATGAAATGTCTGTAAACGCTACAGCTTAAGCAGGGTATTGTGTGTATGTGTGTGACACTCGCTTATAATTTATTATTTACATTTAAAATTATAATTATAAAGTCTTGTTAAACAATAAAGTCTCTTCATTTCGTTTAAAGATAATTCGTTTATTTATTTGTTATTTTAAGCTTTAGTTTTATCAAGGATATTTAAATTATTTTTATTACAAGGGTTTTTTGTATGAGATTTAACACCATTTCCAATTGTATTTCTACAATTTCTAATTGTATTTCAAAAATTTTCAATTGTATTTCAGAAATTTATATTTGTATTTTAGAATTTTCCTTTTGTATTTCAAAACTTTTAGATCAAAACTATATTAAACGTTTTTGAAATACTAGGAAATTTCTGAAATACAATTGGAAATGGTGTAATTTTATTTCAATTAAGTTTTAATTACTTTTTGTTTGATTGAATTTTGAGAATATGTATATGAGAGTTAGAGTACTTAAAATTTTGTATGTGTAATTTTAGTATTATGATGTATATTTTGAAAAATATACATCATACTAGCAATAAGTACTTAAGTTCCTTTAAATATTTGACAATCTGCATAACTAGTATGTATTGTGTTAAGCACAGCAATATGCATCTATTGGGAAGTGTGCCTATAAAAAATGGTCCAAGGGACACTCTTATATACATATAAGGTTGACATAATTGGTACAATTGTACTTTTTGGATACAATTCGATCTTTAAAGTACAATGATACAGCAGTGACCCATTTTGCACATCACATGTACTTTTTGGAAATTCGACCCTTTTAGGGCGTAGATCAGGGAACGTATATGCTACATTTGTAATGAATCCGTAACTATTGAGAAAATTTGAATACAATTTTAGAACTTTTTGGATATGCGGACTTTTAAGGGGTAAAAATTGTACATTGGGTAAAAAAACATTGTTTCCTATTTATTGACTTATATTATATATAAATACTTAATGACAGGCACCCACTACGATATTGGATCATTTGGTAAATAACATTTTTATTTCGCCAATGTGGTAGAAAAAAAAGTTATTGACAATTTTGATAAAATTTTAAAGATTGGTATATTTAGTAACACCAAATATGCGAATGGGGTGTTATTGGGAACTGTGGTGCCAAGGTACTTTTTCCTTCTTCAAGTGGTACTTTTTAAGTTTTCTATAATATTGTACCTAGAATAAGGAAATTCAACATAAATGGTAATCTATAAAAAGGGTATTTTTGGTATTTTTCCGTTCCCCGACCGGTACTTTTGAATACTCAGAGACTTGAATGAGAAGAAATTTGTGAGAAGGGATTTTTTGATACTTTTCCGTTTTTCAACTGGAACTTTTTGAGATTTTCTATAATATTGAACTTAGAAACATGAAATTAAGTATGTAGAGCCCGGATTAGGCGAGAACACATAAAAGGGGACTTTTTGGTACTTTTTCGTTGTACAAAAGGTACTTTTTGAATTTTCTATGATATTGAACCTAGAAACATGAAATATACCATGTAGGGCCTTGATTAGATGAGAACCTATAAAAGGGGAATTTTTGGTACTTTTTCATTCTACAAAAGGTACTTTTTGAATTTTCTATAATATTGAACCTAGAAACATGAAATTAAGCACGTAGAGCCTGAATTAAGAGAGAACCTATAAAAGAACCTAGAAACATGAAATTAAGTATGTAGAACTTGGATTAAGTGGGAACCCATAAAAGGGGACTTTTTGGTACTTGTTCGTTCTTCAAAAGGTACTTTTTGAAATTTCTATAATATTGAATCTAGAAACATGAAATTAAGTATGTAGAGTCTGGATTAAGTGAGAACCCATAAAAGTGGACTTTTTGGTACTTTTTCGTTCTTTAAATAGTACTTTTTGAAATTTCTATAATATTGAACCTAGAAATATTAAATTATGCATGTAGAGGTCGGATTAAGTGAGGTAACATTTGTGTTTTCTACACTATTGAACCCTGGACCATGAAATTAAACATGCAGAATCTTGAGTAGATGAAAAAGTGAACTTTTGCTCATCCTAGAAACGCAAAATTGGTACTTTTTTGTACTTCAAGGGGTACTTTTTGATTGTTTTTATAATATTGAAATATAAAATTGAACACGCTGCATCCTTATGAAATATATCTTAATACTTTTTCTTGACTATAAGGATATGTTACAAAAGTTACAAGAAAAAAATAAATCTTATCTTATTTCCACAATTTTCTTTCATTTGTTAGATACAAATTGAATCAAAAAGATAAAATTTAACTTTTTTGAGGTTTTGGAAATGACCAGTAGTTTTTTAATACATTCCACTGTAATAGGTGGTCGTTAGCATTGCTGTTTTGAAAATTCATAAATATGCAATTTCTACCACTACACAGTGGGGCAGAATGGAAATTTTTTGGAAATAAATCTGGCATTTCTAAACGGCTGATCCGATCGGGATAAAATTTGGCGTGAGCGTAGCCAAGGAGTATTCGAGTTTAAGTTTTGAAGATGAACCCTGCAGATGCCCCAGGGACGGCGCTGTGGCGGCTCAAAGTAGGGTACCTACGACATGTAAAATTTTTAAACTCGTGCCATTTTTTTGTTTTTCACCCAAATACAAAGATTTTTATATTTTGTGAAAGCGCTCGACGAGATCTTGAAAAAACATGCTTGGACATACTACTTATCTCTTATAATATCCGAGTTATAGGCATTTAAAAATTTAGTGATACAAAATTTACCATACCTTGGTCCGCCTTTTTTTGAATACCGGGCGTAATTTTGGACCAAATGGACTCAATTTTTTCTTGTTAGTTAGACAACAAAATTTCCAATAATATACAAAAAATTTCAGATCAATATCATTTACAGATCCAAAAATATACGTTTTTTAATTTAAAAATTCAAAAATTTTTAGATTTTTGGCGTTTTTTTGCCAAAAATGTGTCTTAACTCTTTTATTAATAAAATAAAATTTTTATTAAGAACATATAACAATTTTATAGTTTTCTAAAAGGTATCTTTACGCAGAACGCTTTGGCGTAAAAAACTAGTCCTATTTTTTGAAAATGTTGCCACTGCGTCCTTCCGAATATGACCTATTTTTTATCAAAACTTCAACTTTGGGCGACATGTTCTAAAATCCCAAAGCTGGGATCAGAAAACTGAAAGCAGTTTTGGAAACCTCAATATGTTTTCTATTTACTCCAAAAGTATTTTCCCAGCCCTGAAAGAAATGTCGACCCTATGGGCAAAAAAATAAAAAATCCCATTTTTGGGATTTTCATTCCTATTTTTGGGAATTGCGGGATGCCCTTTGACCTTTTCAATTTTTTTTTGTATATTCTTATTTGAAATGACAAATTTAACAAGCGTTGAAAATTTCATTGAGTTTTGTTCATAAATAAAGATTTTGTCATATATTACATATTTGTTTAATTTCTAAAACTATGATTTATATCAAAATTTTAATAGGATCGCATATAGCTACAACAATTTAGTCCATATTTATCCCTTAATATAATTTTTTAGTTAGATATGGAAATTCTCGACCCTTTACAAAAAATTTCAAGCCAATATCTCAATTACATTCAAAAATATGTTCATTTAAACCTGTGTCCTTTAATTTCATCTTTTTCATATTTTAGTATTAAGTATGACATAACATACATTTGGTGTTGAATAAAATATTTGGACAATTTTTAAAAATTATTTAGTTAATTATTTTATTATAATATTGTATATAAAATAAAAAAAATTATAATTTTATTATGAGCCACGCACAACAACACCTAAATCACCCCACACAAATTACCTCTCCCGCCCACCGAAATATAAAACACAATTTAATACAATATCATCAGTTAGTATAATAGCTTTTTTTATTTGAACTGTTTATCTTAAACATAATACAATTAATTCTTACAACCTACTTATATAGTTAATTCCTAACACTACTTATTTTCTATAAAATAATCTGTCATATCGGTATACATATCCAGAAGGTAATATAAGTCCTTTAAATCTTCCTTGTTTTGAGATGATAGAGTTTCATAACAAATCCATCTTTTTCGCATAGTTGAAAGAACAGGATCAGAAGATAGAAGTAAACTATTAAAAATATCTTCATTCTGTGATTGCCTGGAGCATTTTCTTGAGCTGAATAGTTGAACATGCTTAAAATCTCGATTCCTCGCTTCCTGGGCTTCTTCTGTTAACTCTCCAAGTGGAAGAATATTCGATTCAATTATTATTTGACCATGACACAATACTTTGTGTACTGTTGGTGTTAGTTCCCTCCATGGATACAGAGATACAAGTAATTTAGAAATTTTAGATGTGTATTCCCCAAATTGATTTTCATTAATTTTATGTTTACTATTCAGTGCCATTAAAATAGTTTTAACTCTTCGAAGCAACTCCTTGTCGATTCCAGTTATTTTTGAAGTAATTTCAAAATCACGAAAAAACCTTCTCGACGTATTACCGTCATTTGTACTACCGCAACTTGAAAGTGGTTTGTCGACGTTTAATCCCATCTGAACTTTAAATTCTTCTTGGATTCTGCTTTTTTCCGCAGCTCTCAGTTCTTTCAATTCTTCATTATTTTTTGTTGATTTAGTAGGATAGTTTTTTTTTTTTCCTGGATCGCCTTGTATGATGGTAATATATTGTGTCCTTTTTCATGCAGAGCTTTTCTTAATATTTGGTACTTATTTCGACTGAGACCCAGTTCCAACATAAGCGCTATTGCTTCCTCTTCAGTAAAATTTGATTATGATGTTGGAGTTGGTATACTTTCCACAATTCGCTTAAGTCGTTTTGGTGATGCATTAGAAAGAATAGTTGCAATATGTACGACATGCATATGTTGGTTTTCCTTTTTCAGCATTTCGTTAAATGTATCAGCAATTTCCTCATTTGAGATTGAAAAAAGTTTTTGTGTGACCCTCTTTTTTTTTACCTTGAACATAAGTCTTCGTATGACTTGCAAGGCGCTCCTATTGATGTATTGTAAGTTGAGATTTCCGTAGTAGTTTCCATCCAACTACAAAATTTTAATCGAAATTTCTTTTGATTTCCATCCACAGACTTACTTTTTACATCAAAAAGTTTTAAAAAGTTTTCAATTTTTGATATGCCTGTTTTGTCTACTTTTCTACTATATGTAGTTTTTATATAATTTGAAATGTCTTCAATTCTTTCTGGCCCTTTTGAAGATATACTCCATAAAACGGAACACAACTCTTCGTACTTTAATGTAATCTTCATTGTAGATTTATTAAATATGGTACTTAAAATCTGAGAAGTTTACTTATATACCAATTCTTGTCATTTCCGATACAGGTATTCCAAAGTAAAAAATTACGAATTGTCTACCTATTAACATTTAGGACTATATTACTATAACCTGTAATTCAGTCATTGATATTTCTTGTTAGTGAATGAATCGAAATTATCATTACCTGTACATTTTTACCTACATGATCATAAACGAAACAGAACGAAATGATCTGTCGAAAAAATTTAGGTAAAAAATAGTTATAAATTTTTGAAAATTTAAGCATAATAGGTCCTTTCAATTATAAGGATAAGCAAACAAATAGAAAATAGGTAAATATAAGATTTAAATATGTGCTGTCATACTTAATACTAAAATATGAAAAAGATGAAATTAAAGGACACAGGTTTAAATGAACATATTTTTGAATGTAATTGAGATATTGGCTTGAAATTTTTTGTAAAGAATCGAGAATTTCCATATCTAACTAAAAAAAGATATTAAGGGATAAATATGGACTAAATTGTTGTAGCTATCTGCGATCCTATTAAAATGTTGATATAAATCATAGTTTTAGAAATTAAACAAATATGTAATATATGACAAAATCTTTATTTATGAACAAAACTCAATGAAATTTTCAACGCTTGTTAAATTTGTCATTTCAAATAAGAATATACAAAAAAAAAAATTGAAAAGGTCAAAGGGCATCCCGCAATTCCCAAAAATAGGAATGAAAATCCCAAAAATGGGATTTTTTATTTTTTTGCCCATAGGGTCCACATTTCTTTCAGGGCTGGGAAAATACTTTTGGAGTAAATAGAAAACATATTGAGGTTTCCAAAACTGCTTTCAGTTTTCTGATCCCAGCTTTGGGATTTTAGAACATGTCGCCCAAAGTTGAAGTTTTGATAAAAAATAGGTCATATTCGGAAGGACGCAGTGGCAACATTTTCAAAAAATAGGACTAGTTTTTTACGCCAAAGCGTTCTGCGTAAAGATACCTTTTAGAAAACTATAAAATTGTTATATGTTCTTAATAAAAATTTTATTTTATTAATAAAAGAGTTAAGACACATTTTTGGCAAAAAAACGCCAAAAATCTAAAAATTTTTGAATTTTTAAATTAAAAAACGTATATTTTTGGATCTGTAAATGATATTGATCTGAAATTTTTTGTATATTATTGGAAATTTTGTTGTCTAACTAACAAGAAAAAATTGAGTCCATTTGGTCCAAAATTACGCCCGGTATTCAAAAAAAGGCGGACCAAGGTATGGTAAATTTTGTATCACTAAATTTTTAAATGCCTATAACTCGGATATTATAAGAGATAAGTAGTATGTCCAAGCATGTTTTTTCAAGATCTCGTCGAGCGCTTTCACAAAATATAAAAATCTTTGTATTTGGGTGAAAAACAAAAAAATGGCACGAGTTTAAAAATTTTACATGTCGTAGGTACCCTACTTTGAGCCGCCACAGCGCCGTCCCTGGGGCATCTGCAGGGTTCATCTTCAAAACTTAAACTCGAATACTCCTTGGCTACGCTCACGCCAAATTTTATCCCGATCGGATCAGCCGTTTAGAAATGCCAGATTTATTTCCAAAAAATTTCCATTCTGCCCCACTGTGCACTATTGCTAACATTAACGCAAATAGAGGTAAGATATCGGTATTGAAACTGGTATAATACCGCTATGATATATACATATATATAACAGTATTTGAATACCTGTATTTATACGGATATCAATATTCAATTTTAAACGGTATTTAATTTAATTTAATAGATTTTGGTATTAAGAGCGGCATCTTTTGCCAACCTTGCCCTAGAAGAAATTAATATTTTTTTATTAAAAAAAAACACGATTTTGTTTTAAAGCAATATTTGCTGAAAATTATGTGTTCATCCTTTTTGCTACTTGCGCCTTTAGTTAACAGTTTTTATGTAAGCTCTTTAAAATCCAAGAAAAAGCCTCTAATACAAATATTTATCAATACCCATTAACATTATTTGTATAACGAAATCCAACGAAATTGTCACAAAACCATTATCTTTAACATTTTTTCTATAATAAATACTAATGTTGCTAACTTTGCATGCTACAACAATGCCATAACACAATCAGATGCCTTTGAATTTATTAAAATTTATAAAAAAGATTAATAACTTAATATTAAAATTTATAAAACAAACCTGACTCTTTTTTTTTTTTCTTAATATGACTCTGAGTTGGCTTACAATATTTTCCAAATCATTTTTATTTGTTATAAATATTTTAAATAGGGTAATCTGAAAGTCGTTTTATATTAAATTTAATTTAATGCTCCTTTGTGATTTTGTTCCATGTAATACATTTTAGTTGCCTTTAGACGATTGAATTTCAATTTAAAAACTGATAAACTTGAATCAGGGTTGGATGGTTCGTTTGTCTGGCACAAAGTCAAGCAAATGTGTAAATGAAAGAACATACATAGCAGAATTCTTTCTCCCTAATGTAACATAAAATATTTTTGCATAACAAATACATCTAAACATGCATACATAAACATATACACACACGTAAACAAGTCAAAATGTTGGAAGCCAAAATGAGAAAATAACACACAGGAAATCTATACACTGCTATTAAATGGGTTAAATAACAGTTATTTGCATATATTGACATACAAACGTATATAGAGAGACATGTATTCATGATACTTACATATATGTATAGTATATGAACCTAGTTTCCCTGTAGTTTCGGGTAGCTGACCCGAAGTAATGTATGTTATAAGAATCTTTATTATAAAGTGTGTATAAACCAGACCTGGGATAAATGCATTAAATGTGTTAATGCATTAACAATTTTTTCTACATTAAAAAAAATTAATGTTAATGCAAATTTATTGCATTAACATTAACATGGGTACATTTAATGCATTAAATTTGCATTAACATTAAATATTTTTAAATTTAATGCATTAATTTTACATTAACATTAAATATTTGTGAAATTAATGCATTAATTTTGCATTAACATTAAATATTTTTGAATTTAATGCATTAATTTTCCATTAACATTAAATAATAAATAATAAAATTAATGCATTAATTTTCCATTAACATTAATGTATAAAATAATTTATAAAAATAAGAATACAGCGCTAAAGACCTCGGTCTAACTAAATTCAAGTAAAATTGAATGTTTTAAAGTCCTTTCTAAAAAGTCCTATACTCGATAATACATATTAGAAGAATAGTATCACTTCCCAGATATTCCTTTTTTAGTTTATTTTGTTAAGGTCCTTTCTAATAAGTCCTATACTCGATAATACATATTAGAAGAATAGTATCACTTCCCAGATATTCCTTTTATAGTTTATTTTGTCTGTGGAATCTTATATATATATCATATTTAAGACACACAAGTTTGAATGGAATATAGGAGTTATTAGAAAGGACTTTAACCTATTCAATTTTAGTTGTATTTAGTTAGATCGAGGTCTTTTGTGCTGTATTTTTATTTATGTTTATCAAATTTGATATATATTAATGTTAATGGAATATTAATGCATTAATTTTATTGCTTATTTAATGTTAATGTAAAATTAATGCACTAAATTCAGATATATTTAATGTTAATGCAAAATTAATGCATTAATTTCAAAAATATTTAATGTTAATGTAAAATTAATGCATTAAATTCAAAAATATTTAATGTTAATGGAAATTTAATGCATTAAATTTTACAAATTTAATGTTAATGCAATATTTTTTACATTAAATTAATTTTTTTTTAATTTAATGTTAATGCAAAATTAATGGAAATCGCCCAGGTCTGGTATAAACCAAATACGATATGAAAGGTATTCTTTGACTACTTATAAAACTGCTGGGTTATTTTTTGTTATACTAGTTGTTGTTATTGTATCATCACAGGATGCCGATAAAATCCTGTACAAATTGTTATGAACTCTTTCACAACATTTTATCTACTTTTTTTATAGAAATTTCTTTTTATTTATTTTTTAAATTTCATTTATTTTATCCCTCCATCATCAAAAACAATTTAAAATTACGATACTTTTGTTATTGATAATTTAGCAAATTTGTAAATACAATTTAGTTTTATAAACTAATAAATACGTATGTATGTATGAAATGTCATTATTTTATATTCCTGGTTTAATGAAATTTTTTTATTATTTATATTACATAAGCAAATCTAATCAATTCATCGATTTACAAACAATATATCAAGAAAAATACCTTGGAAACAATAGTTTCTATTAATTTTATAAAAAAAATTCTTATTATTATTTTTTTATTGTATAAATTTTTATTTACTATAAACAGTAATGTGACAACTTCCTGTTTATATTTCAAATATTAAATGTAGAATATAATACACATACTTACTAACTACAATAACAATTTAAATAACAATAATGAATATAATAAAATGTTATAAATAAATACATGTGTACATATTTAAAAAAGTTAAAATAACTTAAGGCGATAAAAAGAACATAAAACAATTTTAAATAAAAATTTAGAAACAACGTAAACAAAAACCATATCAAAAATCATTCATGACTTTATTAAATATACTAAAGAGACACAAGAAGCAAATAAAAATTGCTAAAAGGATACAAACATGGGTTTTTGTAGCTTTAAATTTTGTTTAAATGTGCAGAAAAGAAAGAATGAAAAGCAAAAATAGAAATAAATGAGGAATCAAAAACAAAGTATTTTATATGTTTGTGTTCCCTAAAGGCACTAATTCAAAAGCAGAGCTGGGAAAATATAAAATATTGGAAAAACAAACTATCTATCTATCTATCTATCTATCTATCTATCTATCTATCTATCTATCTATCTATCTATCTATCTATCTATCTATCTATCTATCTATCTATCTATCTATCTATCTATCTATCTATCTATCTATCTATCTATCTATCTATCTATCTATCTATCTATCTATCTATCTATCTATCTATCTATCTATCTATCTATCTATCTATCTTATCTATCTATCTATCTATCTATCTATCTATCTATCTATCTATCTATCTATCTATCTATCTATCTATCTATCTATCTATCTTATCTATCTATCTATCTATCTATCTACTATCTATCTATCTATCTATCTATCTATCTATCTATCTATCTATCTATCTATCTATCTATCTATCTATCTATCTATCTATCTATCTATCTATCTATCTATCTATCTATCTATCTATCTATCTATCTATCTATCTATCTATCTATCTATCGATCTATCTATCTATCTATCTATCTATCTATCTATCTATCTATCTATCTATCTATCTATCTATCTATCTATCTATCTATCTATCTATCTATCATATCTATCTATCTATCTATCTATCTATCTATCTAATCTATCTATCTATCTATCTATTCTATCTATCTATCTATCTATCTATCTATCTATCTATCTATCTATCTATCTATCTATCTATCTATCTATCTATCTATCTATCTATCTATCTATCTATCTATCTATCTATCTATCTATCTATCTATCTATCTATCTATCTATCTATCTATCTATCTATCTATCTATCTATCTATCTATCTATCTATCTATCTATCTATCTATCTATCTATCTATCTATCTATCTATCTATCTATCTATCTATCTATCTATCTATCTATCTATCTATCTATCTATCTATCTATCTATCTATCTATCTATCTATCTATCTATCTATCTATCTATCTATCTATCTATCTATCTATCTATCTATCTATCTATCTATCTATCTATCATATCATCTATCTATCTATCTATCTATCTATCTATCTATCTATCTATCTATCTATCTATCTATCTATCTATCTATCTATCTATCTATCTATCTATCTATCTATCTATCTATCTATCTATCTATCTATCTATCTATCTATCTATCTATCTATCTATCTATCTATCTATCTATCTATCTATCTATCTATCTATCTATCTATCTATCTATCTATCTATCTATCTATCTATATCTATCTATCTATCTATCTAGCTATCGACTCTATCTAATCTATCTATCTATCTATCATCTAGCTATCTATCTATCATATCTATCTATCTATGCTTCTATCTATCTATCTATCTAAATCTATCTACTATCTATCTATCTATCTATCTATCTATCTATCTATCTATCTTCTATCTATCTATCTATCTATCCTATCTATCTTATCCTATCTATCGTCTATCTATCTATCTATGTCTGTCTATCTATCTATCTATCGATTCTATCTATCTATCTATCTATCTATCTAATCTATCTATCTATCTATCTATCTATCTATCTATCTATCTATCTATCTATCTATCTATCTATCTATCTATCTATCTATCTATCTATCTATAACAAATAAACTTTCCATACATGCCACAAACGAATACACCTTCCAACACACATTCACACTTATAGACATAGTGCTAGTAAACACATCTACATTTTTCATCAATTGTCTTGAAGCAACAAACCAAAGATTAAAGCCGAGAAAAGAAAAAGACCTGAACGAACAAAACAATACAGAATTGTACAAGATTTCCCGCAACTAAATTTACATACATACATTTATGTATATATTTTTTTATTTATTTGGCATGAATTTTTTATTCTGACATTGAAGTACAAGAAACGACAAATGACTATAATAAAGTTGGAAATATTTACATAAATTCCAATGGTTTTTTGTGTTTGTTTCTATGAAAACATTTCACCGCCTTCTTTAACTTGGCCTAAAAGGGACTGACAATGAAGGCAAAAACGAAAAGAAGAAAATAAAATCTGTACACTAAGGGGGAGGAGAATAAAAACTCAAAGAATAGTTAAAATCAGGGATAAACCAAAAATACAAAACTTTTTATCCGATATACATATATTCGAAAATCCAGATAGCCATGCTTTTCGACCCAACACTGTGGTTAACTAATACGTTTTTTAGTTCCCTGCAATAAAAACACCATGTCATTCCTTTAAAACTCTGTCTGTTTTCACAGGAAATCAGAAAAACAACATACAATTTTTATTCATGTTGCTGTTTTTCTTTTAATTTTAGAACACAACAACAACAAATTACAAAACTGAAGAATTAATGCTGATTGTTTGATATTCTTTTGTTGTTGGCATTTCGTTACAGTTTTAGTTTTTCCATGCTTTTGTTGATTTCATTCAATTCTGTTTTGTTAAGAATTTTTCTGCTTAAAAAACAGTTTTTGTTTTTTTTTTAGTGGTTGGCTTTTCTGGTTTTATTCTCATCTCAGGTTTCCCCATTTGAGAAAGAAATTCATCTCTGCATCCCATTGGGATTTCGATATGATAGTTTTTCATTTGGTTTTTCATTATGTTTACACGCTCTTTTTTTATTTTTAAAAAGAAAAAAATTAATTTCTTGCTGTATCGGTGAAAGTTTTTATGTATTTGTGTTATAATTTAATAAGTGTGAATTGTATGTAGAGAAGTGCAAGTGAGAACGATTAAGTTAATTTGTTAATTATTTAACTTGAATGGTTTTATTTAGGGGAAAAACTTTTTAATTGAAGAAAGTTTTTAGGAAAATTAAGCTTTAGAGATTTAATAATAACTTATTAAGGCCTTAAGAGAAATTTGGGCGAGGAAATATAATTTAGAACTGATAGAAAGTAAAATATTGAACTGAACTAGAACTGAACTAGAACTGAACTAGAACTGAACTAGAACTGAACTAGAACTGAACTAGAACTGAACTAGAACTGAACTAGAACTGAACTAGAACTGAACTAGAACTGAACTAGAACTGAACTAGAACTGAACTAGAACTGAACTAGAACTGAACTAGAACTGAACTAGAACTGAACTAGAACTGAACTAGAACTGAACTAGAACTGAACTAGAACTGAACTAGAACTGAACTAGAACTGAACTAGAACTGAACTAGAACTGAACTAGAACTGAACTAGAACTGAACTAGAACTGAACTAGAACTGAACTAGAACTGAACTAGAACTGAACTAGAACTGAACTAGAACTGAACTAGAACTGAACTAGAACTGAACTAGAACTGAACTAGAACTGAACTAGAACTGAACTAGAACTGAACTAGAACTGAACTAGAACTGAACTAGAACTGAACTAGAACTGAACTAGAACTGAACTAGAACTGAACTAGAACTGAACTAGAACTGAACTAGAACTGAACTAGAACTGAACTAGAACTGAACTAGAACTGAACTAGAACTGAACTAGAACTGAACTAGAACTGAACTAGAACTGAACTAGAACTGAACTAGAACTGAACTAGAACTGAACTAGAACTAGAACTAGAACTGAACTAGAACTGAACTAGAACCGAACTAGAACTGAACTAGAACTGAACTAGAACTGAACTAGAACTGAACTAGAACTGAACTAGAACTGAACTAGAACTGAACTAGAACTGAACTAGAACTGAACTAGAACTGAACTAGAACTGAACTAGAACTGAACTAGAACTGAACTAGAACTGAACTAGAACTGAACTAGAACTGAACTAGAACTGAACTAGAACTGAACTAGAACTGAACTAGAACTGAACTAGAACTGAACTAGAACTGAACTAGAACTGAACTAGAACTGAACTAGAACTGAACTAGAACTGAACTAGAACTGAACTAGAACTGAACTAGAACTGAACTAGAACTGAACTAGAACTGAACTAGAACTGAACTAGAACTGAACTAGAACTGAACTAGAACTGAACTAGAACTGAACTAGAACTGAACTAGAACTGAACTAGAACTGAACTAGAACTGAACTAGAACTGAACTAGAACTGAACTAGAACTGAACTAGAACTGAACTAGAACTGAACTAGAACTGAACTAGAACTGAACTAGAACTGAACTAGAACTGAACTAGAACTGAACTAGAACTGAACTAGAACTGAACTAGAACTGAACTAGAACTGAACTAGAACTGAACTAGAACTGAACTAGAACTGAACTAGAACTGAACTAGAACTGAACTAGAACTGAACTAGAACTGAACTAGAACTGAACTAGAACTACTGAACTAGAACTGAACTAGAACTGAACTAGAACTGAACTAGAACTGAACTAGAACTGAACTAGAACTGAACTAGAACTGAACTAGAACTGAACTAGAACTGAACTAGAACTGAACTAGAACTGAACTAGAACTGAACTAGAACTGAACTAGACTGAACTAGAACTGAACTAGAACTGAACTAGAACTGAACTAGAACTGAACTAGAACTGAACTAGAACTGAACTAGAACTGAACTAGAACTGAACTAGAACTGAACTAGAACTGAACTAGAACTGAACTAGAACTGAACTAGAAACTGAACTAGAACTGAACTAGAACTGAACTAGAACTGAAAACTAGAACTGAACTAGAACTGAACTAGAACTGAACTAGAACTGAACTAGAACTGAACTAGAACTGAACTAGAACTGAACTAGAACTGAACTAGAACTGAACTAGAACTGAACTAGAACTGAACTAGAGCTGAACTAGAACTGAACTAGAACTGAACTAGAACTGAACTAGAACTGAACTAGAACTGAACTAGAACTGAACTAGAACTGAACTAGAACTGAACTAGAACTGAACTAGAACTGAACTAAAACTGAACTAGAAATGAAGTAGACTAAACCAGAATTGGAAAATCAAAAAATCCAAAAAATCTTTGATAACATTGGGTTCTTTTAGCAGTCCTATTGTACATAATGTTATTGTTTTGTTTCTTTTGAGGTTAAATTTTTTTATGAATTTTTAATTTAAAAATGTCACATTTGGTTATTGTCTCCTTTGTTACGCTATTCTATACACATATTTGTAATTTCACTTGAAATGTTAGATTTAAGCCTTAAAGCCATTTTCATTTTCTGAAACACATTCACTTGCATTTGCACAGTGTCGGTGTGACGTGTATATGTATGACTTTTTGAAACGTGTGGTCTATATTATTTTTAATGGTTGCCTTTTTTTTGGTTTTCTCTAGTTTTTGTTATTTTTTAAGCTTTTTGTTAGTTTGTTTTTTTTAAGTCCTTTTAACAAACGAGGTCCTTTTTACACAATAAAAACTCTTTACACTGTCATATTTTTACGTTTTTTTTTTGTTTATTTTCTTTAGTCCTTTTTTCCATTTTTGGTCAGTGGTTACATTAACACAAAATCACGTTTTTAGTGGAATATATTGTATTATGTGTCCAACTGAGTGTATGTCTGTCTGTCGGTCAGTTGGGTAAATTTAATTTTAAATTATTTTTTTTTATCATTTTCTTCATAAGTGGTTAAGCAAATATACACATACATATGTATATAAATATAATGCTCACGTGTGTGGTTAAAGTCCAGCGAGAACCTTGAATTGACCTTAATGTCCTACATTAAATGGATTTTTTGCGAATAATTTTCATAGTAGTATTTGAATATTTAAAAATATTTTTCGAATTTTTATTTTTACCAGTGGCAGCAGTATTTATCAAGGACATTCATACTTTTACTTTTTTTTCGAAAAAAGCAACGAATAATAAAAGTATTTGGTCCTTTCTTTTTGATTAACCAAATACTACTGTACAATGTTTGTGATATTCTTTCTAAATTGAAGTATTATTTCTTAAATAATATTAATACTATAAAAGGCTTTAATAAAATGTACATTAAATAAGTGAAATTCATGTCTACTTTTATACATTTACTAGCATACCATGGGTGCTTCGCTACCCTAACTTAAATTAAATACATACAAAATTTTGTTTACTTTTATAAAAAAATTAAAATTGAAAAAACATTTTTTTAATGCTTCAGTTTTATACGTTCAATATCACGTGATTAAATTCGCATTCAGTAAGAAGCTTGTATTTTTATAGAAAATTTCGAAAGTACTATTAAAAAAAAAATACTATAAAATACCTCTAATAGATTAATATTTGATAAAAAATTTTATGTTTCTGTGTTCAATATTATATACAATTCAAAAAATATAGTTTGATGAATGAATGAAAAGTACCAAAAGTTCCTTTCAGTAGGTTCTCATTCACTAAGGTCCTTACATTTTGAATTTTATTTTCAATATCTATGTTCAATATCGTAAAAATATCAAAAAGTACCATCGAAAAAACGAAAAAGTACAAAAATCTCTCTCAATAAATTCTCATTTAATAAGGACCGTGTGTTCCGGTTAACCATTAAAAGAATTTAAAAGGTACCATTTGAAGAATAGAAAAGTACCAAATAGTTCCCACTTACAGAATATCATTTAGTCAAGACCATGTATGTTAAAATAATGTTCCTAGGTTGAATATTTTAGAAAATTAAAAAAGTACCATTTATGAGATAAAAAGTACTAAAAAGTTCTCTCTTAAAGAATCTTATTCAAAAACTCAAATGATTCAAATCTGCATTCATTTGTTCCAGAAAAATAGTGCTTTCAAAAAGTACCAAACAATTTACTCGAATTTGGTCCTATATAGTACTATTAGCACTCGAATTCCAAAATAATATACCAACAGCTTATTTTGTGTGAGTAAATAAACTATTTTTTAAAATTTTATAAAAATTGGCTCAATGAGTTTGAATAAAATTAAATTTCTCGTTTTTCTCCTTTTTGGTACTTTTTTCCCCAGTGAAATAGCAAAAATTTTATTACAATAAATATTACAGAGTTAGTCCGTAATTTAATAGGAATAATTCAATAAACCGAAAAAGTTTTCTTAATGTGCAAAAAAAAAGTACCATAAATACAGTTTTCTCCCTTTTACACCCAAAAAGGACTGAATATTAAAAAAGTACGAAACAGGTGTCTCATAATTTTGGGAGATGTATCCAAAATATTTATAAAAATTTTATTATGTTAATTAGTTCAAAAGTTATAAAGAGCCAAAAAAGGTACCAAAATCACAATTGTTACACATTTTTACCCCTTAAAAGTACGAATTTCAAAAAAGTACCAGACACCCATCTGCTCATTTTAAGAGTAGATATAGGTGCATTTAAAATTTTTCTAGTATCGCTAATATTGTGTAAGATAATTAAGAAAACCTGTTTTACCCGTTTTCCCCTTTTTACCCGTAAATGTACAATTTTCCAAAAATCCCTCCTTAGTGGATCTACATAACCAAAAACACATCTACTGTCAAAATTTCATGGTTCTAGGTTCAGCCGTGCGATGATGAATCAGTCAGTCAGTAACGCTACTCTTTCATATATATATAGATTTTTATTTTTCTCGTTTCTGTTTATTGTCACATTTTCTAACAATAGAAGGCTTTAAGGACACTTTTAATGTACTTACTTGTGTATAAGTGAAAAGTATTTCGTTTCCTTTTTTTTTTTTGGTTTTTACTGTTTTGTCCTTCTTACCATTCTTTTATTCTCATTGCATTAAATATAATTTCACTTAAAATACAATAAAAGAAAAAGATTTTCTTGTAATTGCAGTTTGTTTAATATTCATTCTGCTTGGGTTTTTCTTGTTAAATAAAATAGAGAAGATTTGAACAACTTTAATTACAAAATATAAAAAAAAATTTATCCTTAATATTTAGTATAGGATGAGTTTTGTAATTTTAAAATGAAAGTGAGTATCACAACATACAATTTTAGGAAATGTTATCATTTTCTTGAATTATTCGCTTTTATCCTTAATTCAATCAGTATTTTGTTTTTATAAAAATTATAATGTCAAATTAGGCACCATTTTCTCAATTTCCCATTATCATTATTCAGAGTGATATTATTCCGAAAGGGCATTTGCGTCCGTCCGTCTGTCCGCCCGACTGGCTGTCCATATAAACATTGATTTTAAATGTCCATAATTGATTTATTAGTTTTATTATATAAACATTAATGCCTTCTCCGAATTTATAATGGTCGGCCCATATTAGACCCTATTGTACTGAGTACAAAACCCCCTTTCAAATACGCATCTATTGACAGGTATTCCTATATGAGATTCATAAAAAGACAGTTCTCCGAAACACTCTAATTCATGATTATAATATTTCTCCGATATAAATAAGTTTTAAATCAAAACTAATCACTCTAACCAAGTTTGCAAAAATTGATCCATAATGCCAACAAAAAATATACTGTTATTTAAATAGAATTGAATATAGCATTCATTGCAATATTGTTTTCATAATATTTGCTTTTATTTACATTTCTTTTATTCCAATTTTCTTTTCATTTGAATTTTTATTTTTTATTATTTCATTCTATCAGCCAGAAGTAGAGATGATTTTAAAAGTGTTTGTTTTTATCCTTAAGGCAGCAACAAGCATGACCCATTTTTACTCACCAGCATACAATACAAAAAGAAACTAAAACATAAAATAAAAACAACAATATAATGTGGCACGAATGTTTCTTGCCGTTGCATAATCACTCATACTTTCATTCATAAATCCATAATTTGTATGCATGCCGCTCTGCTGCTGGTCTACATTGGAAAACATAAGGAAACTGACACCATTGTACGTTATACATTAAAGTGTTTTTTTGCTCTGCTTTTGTGCTTTTTAAACTCTTAAGAGTGTGGGACAGGAGAAAAGAGCAGAGCTAGGCTCTTGCATCCTGTTTTTTGTGTTTTAGAAAAAAAAAAATCATAAATGATTTAAGCCAGTGGATAATGAATGAATATTAGAATTATAAAAAAATGTATTTAGTTGAAATTAATTGCAAGTATAGTGGGGCCAGTAGAAGTGTATATAAATTAAAAATTATGCGTTCAAAGGAGAAGATTATAAAATGTTAATAAAAGAGCTTAATGAAAATGAGGCAGGGATTTTTAGCTGTTAGCTGCTGAATGAATAAAATGTTGCAGAGGAATTTATTTAATGTGGTAGATTGAAATGTTTTATTTAAATTAATAGCTACTTATGCCCGGCGTTGCTTGGATTTTTAGTGATGTAAGGGTACAAAAAAAACAGGACTAAAGACTAGACTATAGCCTAGGCTATACCCTAGACTATAGACTAGACTATAGACAAGACTACAGACTAGGAACTAGACTATAGACCTGGTTATAGACTAGACTACAGGCTAGACTATAGACTAGACTATAGACCAGACTATAGACTAGATCATAGACTAGGCGATAAACTAGACTATAGACTAGACTATGGAGTAGACTATAGACTAGACTAGACTATAGACTAGACTATAGACCAGACTATACTATAGACTAGACTAGACTAGACTAGACTAGACTATAGACTAGACTAGACTATAGACTAGACTATAGACTAGACTATAGACTAGACTATAGACTAGACTATAGACTAGACTATAGACTAGACTATAGACTAGACTATAGACTAGACTATAGACTAGACTATAGACTAGACTATAGACTAGACTAGACTAGACTAGACTATAGATTATAGACTAGACTATAGACTAGACTATAGACTAGACTATAGACTAGACTATAGACTAGACTATAGACTAGACTATAGACTAGACTATAGACTAGACTATAGACTAGACTATAGACTAGACTATAGACTAGACTATAGACTAGACTATAGACTAGACTATAGACTAGACTATAGACTAGACTATAGACTAGACTATAGACTAGACTATAGACTAGACTATAGACTAGACTATAGACTAGACTATAGACTAGACTATAGACTAGACTATAGACTAGACTATAGACTAGACTATAGACTAGACTATAGACTAGACTAGACTAGACTATAGACTAGACTATAGACTGGATTATAGACTAGACTATAGACTAGACTATAGACTAGTCTATAGACTAGACTATAGACTAGACTAGACTATAGACTAGACTATAGAATAGACTATAGAATAGACTATAGATTAGACTATAGATTAGACTATAGAATAGACTATAGATTAGACTATAGAATAGACTATAGACTAGACTATAGACTAAACCATAGACTATAGACTGGAATATAGACCAGACTATAGATTAGACCACAGACTATACTAGATAAGACTAGACTAGTAGTGTAGTACATAGTATAGTCTATTGTATAGCCCACAGTCTAGTCTATAGTATAGTATACATAGTAGTGTTGTCTATAATCCTGTCTATGGTCTATTTTATAGTCTAGTCTAGTATATAGTCTAGTCTATAGTCTAGTCTATAGTCTAGTCTATAGTCTAGTCTATAGTCTAGTCTATAGTCTAGTCTATAGTCTAGTCTATAGTCTAGTCTATAGTCTAGTCTATAGTCTAGTTTATAGTCTAGTCTTTAGTCTAGTCTTTAGTCTAGTCTATAGTCTAGTCTATAGTCTAGTCTATAGTCTAGTCTATAGTCTAGTCTATAGTCTAGTCTATAGTCTAGTCTATAGTCTAGCCTATAGTCTAGTCTATAGTCTAGTCTATTGTCTAGTCTAGTCTAGTCTATAGTCTAGTCTATAGTCTAGTCTATAGTCTAGTCTATAGTCTAGTCTATAGTCTAGTCTATAGTCTAGTCTATAGTCTAGTCTATAGTCTAGTCTATAGTCTAGTCTATAGTCTAGTCTATAGTCTAGTCTATAGTCTAGTCTATAGTCTAGTCTATAGTCTAGTCTATAGTCTAGTCTATAGTCTAGTCTATAGTCTAGTCTATAGTCTAGTCTATAGTCTAGTCTATAGTCTAGTCTATAGTCTAGTCTATAGTCTAGTCTATAGTCTAGTCTATAGTCTAGTCTATAGTCTAGTCTATAGTCTAGTCTATAGTCTAGTCTATAGTCTAGTCTATAGTCTAGTCTATAGTCTAGTCTATAGTCTAGTCTATAGTCTAGTCTATAGTCTAGTCTATAGTCTAGTCTATAGTCTAGTCTATAGTCTAGTCTATAGTCTAGTCTATAGTCTAGTCTATAGTCTAGTCTATAGTCTAGTCTATAGTCTAGTCAACAGTCTAGTCTATAGTCTAGTCTATAGTATAGGGTATAGTCTAGTCTATAGTATAGGGTATAGTCTAGTCTATAGTATAGTTTATAGTCTAGTCTATAGTCTAGTCTATAGTTTAGTCTATTGTCTAGTCTATAGTCTAGTCTATAGTCTAGTCTATAGTCTAGTCTATAGTCTAGTCTATAGTCTAGGCTATAGTCTAGTCTATAGTCTAGTCTATAGTCTAGTCTATAGTCTAGTCTATAGTCTAGTCTATAGTCTAGTCTATAGTCTAGTCTATAGTCTAGTCTATAGTCTAGTCTATAGTCTAGTCTATAGTCTAGTCTATAGTCTAGTCTATAGTCTAGTCTATAGTCTAGTCTATAGTCTTGTCTATAGTCTAGTCTATTGTCTAGTCTAAAGTCTAGTCAGTAGTCTTGTCAATAGACAATAGACGTTACTAAACTATGAAATATATCATATATAAATTATAGACCCTCCTATTATATTGGTCTAGTCTACAAAAGGTACCGTAAGGGAGTGTATAAAGTCTCTGTTTTTATACTTTTACTTTTAACCGATGAAAACTTTTTTAATTAAATATTTATTCTTACTTTTTTCATTTCATTACAGATATCATCACCGTATCACAAATGTAGACGAAATAATATCTCAACTTTAAGGACTTGTATGATTTATACATACAACATAATAAACGATACGATTTATACCAACAACAAATACAACATTTAATATGTATGAAAAAAGAAATAAAATATAGAAAATTAAATTCACAATTAGTAAAATATTAAAGAACACACACACATACTACACAAAATATACCAACTCAGTGAACATATACCAAAAAAATAAAAGAAATCATGTATACACATAAGGACATACATATAAAACTACTACTTATGCAAACAAAATGACTACACTACCAAAAACAGTGATGTCAATAAACCTAAATATTCAGCTTTGTAATTTTGTTTGTAAAAAATTAACAGGACACGAGAAGGGGCGTGATCTCGTAGGCTATTTTTTTCTCAAAAACCAAACTCGTTATTTATAGAAGATCGTAGTACTTATCAAACTCCTTACTTTTAAGCGGGCCTAATAAGTACTTGCTGCAATGTCATTACTGTATTAAAGTTATGACTTAAATGTTTTCAATGTATGTTTTTGCTTGGTACATACATACATATCTTGAAAAACATTTTCAAGTTTCGGTTAAATTTTTCACTGAGTATTTAATTGACATCACTGTTGTAAACGTAATTTACTTTTTCATAGAAACATCTCAACAATACTTTATGAAATGAACTTATTTATTCATTTTATACGTACATACTATGTACATGTAATATTTTATTTACTCTGTAAATATGTATTTACTTTCATTTAGATTTAAATAAAATAAAAAACAAACCAAACAAACCACTAGTTAAATTTAGGTAAACTATAATAAAAACCAACAAAAAAATTAGAAATAATTCTAATATAAAAAAATTACCAAACTACATAAAATTCTAAAAAATTTATTCTAAATAAAATAAAACCAAATAAAAAACCCGTATATTATACACACATACTTTCCCACATTTACAAATATTACAAAAAAAATCATATAAATTTTTCAAAACATTTTATTTTTTAGTAAAAACGAAAATATGGAAAAAATACTTCTAAATTATTTAACAAATTTAGATAAAAACGACAAAAAAAAACTAGCACAATTTGCATAACATTAGTAAGGTAAAAATTTATAAAGAATATTTAAATGAAATTATGTATAAAATAGTGAAAAAATGCTTTTTATTATTAAAAATAAATAATAAAAAAATCCATATTAAATAAATTCCTAAAAAAATTCATTGAAACATGAAAAATAAAATTTATCTTTAACAAAATCATAAAGCAATTTAAAATTATTACTATTATTTTTTAAATTTCCTAAATTATAGAAAATTTAATGTAAATTTTTGTTGTTTTTGTTTTATTCACAATATCAAAATTGGTCACTTAATTTTGACTTGATTTGATACCCTTTAGAAGATAAATAATTTTTAATTTTGAACTTTTCGATTTTGTAAAGAAAATGGCTGTCATTTGACTATATATTAAAACATATCAAAAAAAATCATTTAATTCTGTTTGTCTTTCAAATGTCGTCTCTAAAGAAAACATATCCATCTCTAAGATATATTTTCTACTTCTGTTTCACATATTTTCTATAAGCAAATTTCTGTTTATCAGATATCTTTTCTAAGGAAAACATGTCTGTCAGATATATTTTCTATGGAAAACATGTCAGTACCACAGACATATTTCCTATGGAAAACGTGCCGACATATTTCCTACAGGAAACATATCTGTCTATCAGACACATTTTCTATAGAAGACATGCCGGTTTCTCTTACATATTTTCTATAAAAAACATGCCGACCTCTCAGACACATTTTCTATAGAAAACATGTCGTACTCGCAGACATATCTTCTATAGAAAACATGCCGGTCTCTCACTTATACTTTTTATAGAAAACATGCCGGCCTTTCAGTCACTTTTTTTATAAAAAACATTCCGGCCTCTCAGACATATTTTGTATAGAAAATACGTCTGTCTTTCAGTCTAGTTCATAGTCTAGTCTGTAGTCTAGTATATAGTCTAGTATAGTCTAGTATATAGTCTAGTCTATAGTCTAGTCTATAGTCTAGTCTATAGTTTAGTCTATAGTCTTGTCTATAGTCTAGTCTATAGTCTAGTCTATAGTCTAGTCTATAGTCTAGTCTATAGTCTAGTCTATAGTCTAGTCTATAGTCTAGTCTATAGTCTAGTCTATAGTCTAGTCTATAGTCTAGTCTATAGTCTAGTCTATAGTCTAGTCTATAGTCTAGTCTATAGTCTAGTCTATAGTCTAGTCTATAGTCTAGTCTATAGTCTAGTCTATAGTCTAGTCTATAGTCTAGTCTATAGTCTAGTCAATAGTCTAGTCTATAGTCTAGTCTATAGTCTAGTCTATAGTCTAGTCTATAGTTTAGTCTATAGTCTAGTCTATAGTCTAGTCTATAGTCTAGTCTATAGTCTAGTCTATAGTCTAGTCTATAGTCTAGTCTATAGTCTAGTCTATAGTCTAGTCTATAGTCTAGTCAATAGTCTAGTCTATAGTCTAGTCTATAGTCTAGTCTATAGTCTAGTCTATAGTCTAGTCTATAGTCTAGTCTATAGTCTAGTCTATAGTCTAGTCTATAGTCTAGTCTATAGTCTAGTCTATAGTCTAGTCTATAGTCTAGTCTATAGTCTAGTCTATAGTCTAGTCTATAGTCTAGTCTATAGTCTAGTCTATAGTCTAGTCTATAGTCTAGTCTATAGTCTAGTCTATAGTCTAGTCTATAGTCTAGTCTATAGTCTAGTCTATAGTCTAGTCTATAGTCTAGTCTATAGTCTAGTCTATAGTCTAGTCTATAGTCTAGTCTATAGTCTAGTCTATAGTCTAGTCTATAGTCTAGTCTATAGTCTAGTCTATAGTCTAGTCTATAGTCTAGTCTATAGTCTAGTCTATAGTCTAGTCTATAGTCTAGTCTATAGTCTAGTCTATAGTCTAGTCTATAGTCTAGTCTATAGTCTAGTCTATAGTCTAGTCTATAGTCTAGTCTATAGCCTAGTCTATAGTCTAGTCTATAGTATAGTCAATAGTCTAGTCTATAGTCTAGTCTATAGTCTAATCAATAGTCTAGTCTATAGTCTAGTCTATAGTCTAAACCTATAGTCTAGTCTATAGTCTAGTCTATAGTCTAGTCTATAGTCTAGTCTATAGTCTAGTCTATAGTCTAGTCTATAGTCTAGTCAATAGTCTAGTCTATAGTCTAGTCTATAGTCTAGTCTATAGTCTAGTCTATAGTCTAGTCTATAGTCTAGTCAATAGTCTAGTCTGTAATCTAGTGTAGTCTGTCTCTCAGATTATTTTCTATAGAAGACATGTTTGTCTCTCAAGCATATTTTCTGTAGGAATCATCAGTTATATTTTCTATAGAAACATGTCTTTCTCTCAGACATACTTGCTAAAGATTTCAACAGTATGAATATTTTTCATCAAAGGGTATCCAAACATGTATAATGTGAAGTTTATAAAAAAAACAACAAAAAATTTAATAAAATACGACATTGCCTTGTTGATATCATAATTGTAATAAGTCATAAAATATTTATAAAAAAACAACTGTATTTGAAAAATTTATTTAACAGATAAAAAAGTTATTTTATAAAAATAAAAAAAAAAATAAATAATTATAACGAAATAAAATAATTTTGACGAAAAAACATTTAAAATTATAATTGACGACCAAGCAACTTTAATACTATAACTACATATAAACAACTACATACATACAAACAAAATTATTTCACACACAAACATTTACGTACCAATACATATAACCCGCATACAATAAAATACAGAAAATCTGCCTTTACACAAACAATTTATTTTAATTATATGTATGTATTTGTTTAAAACTAAAATTTTTCAAAATAGTACATCTTTAAATGCATATTAATTATTTATTTAAAATTCAACGAGGTTAGATTGAGAAATTTGTATAGACTACTTTTTTCAGTAGTAAAAGAAAAAAGCGTCATACAATTTTATTTGAATTTATTTCATATCATTTCACCAACACAAAGAAAAACTTTTTTTTAAATAATAATTATTTTTTAAACTTCATTGAACACATTTTGTTTCATAAAACATTATTAAAAATAAAACTTTTATTATAAATCAGGGGTTTAGTATTTAAATAAAGTCATATCATTCTTAAAATGATTTAAAATTTTTACAAAATTTCTATGTCCTTAGTCTATCCTCCTTAAATAAATTTTAGAGCTCTACATTTTTCCACTTTCTCTTTAACTTAACATTTTTATACAAATTCACTTTTTTCGAAAAAAAAAACACTCAAAAAAACTGTCATAAAAAGGTATTAATGTAAAAATAAAAAAAAAATACAAGAAAATACTAGTTTAAATATATAAATAAAAAAAGAAATTAAAAAAAGCTTGTTAGTGATATTAATTTTTAAAATTATATTTACAACAAATTAAACAAGAAAAAAAACCAGAAACGCTAAAGGTTAACTTTAAATAAATCAAGAATTAA
The DNA here is from genome assembly GCF_015586225.1 of Lucilia sericata. NCBI lineage: Eukaryota > Metazoa > Arthropoda > Insecta > Diptera > Calliphoridae > Lucilia > Lucilia sericata. The sequence goes on along the minus strand of NW_023994670.1, from coordinate 68,758 downwards.
AAAGAAATGACTTAATAAATTGAATGGAAATTAAAAAAAAAAAAAAACATATGATTGGACTCATTTATGGTTTTAGTTGTTTTTTTCTTTTATTATTTCAACAATTTGTACAAAATTGGGTTTTAATAAAGAATTATTTAAGGAGAAGGGTAAGTTGAATGACAAATGTTTTAAGACCAGGAATTTAATATCAATATAACGGATTCAGTTATTTTATTTATAGTCATAGGCTATTCATAGTCTATTCATAGTCTAGTCAAGTCCTAGTCATAGTCTAGTCCATAGTCTAGTCATAGTCTAGTCATCAGTCTAGTCCATAGTCTAGTCATAGTCTAGTCATAGTCTAGTCATAGTCTAGTCATAGTCTAGTCATAGTCTAGTCATAGTCTAGTCATAGTCTAGTCATAGTCTAGTCATAGTCTAGTCATAGTCATAGTCTAGTCATAGTCTAGTCATAGTCTAGTCATAGTCTAGTCATAGTCTAGTCATAGTCTAGTCATAGTCTAGTCATAGTCATAGTCTAGTCATAGTCTAGTCATAGTCTAGTCATAGTCTAGTCATAGTCTAGTCATAGTCTAGTCATAGTCTAGTCATAGTCTAGTCATAGTCTAGTCATAGTCTAGTCATAGTCTAGTCATAGTCTAGTCATAGTCTAGTCATAGTCTAGTCATAGTCTAGTCATAGTCTAGTCATAGTCTAGTCATAGTCTAGTCATAGTCTAGTCATAGTCATAGTCTAGTCATAGTCATAGTCTAGTCATAGTCTAGTCATAGTCTAGTCATAGTCTAGTCATAGTCTAGACATAGTCTAGACATAGTCTAGTCATAGTCTAGCATAGTCTAGTCATAGTCTAGTCATAGTCTAGTAATAGTCTAGTAATAGTCTAGTCATAGTCTAGTCATAGTCTAGTCATAGTCTAGTCATAGTCTAGTCATAGTCTAGTCATAGTCTAGTCATAGTCTAGTCATAGTCTAGTCATAGTCTAGTCATAGTCTAGTCATAGTCTAGTCATAGTCTAGTCATAGTCTAGTCATAGTCTAGTCATAGTCTAGTCATAGTCTAGTCATAGTCTAGTCATAGTCTAGTCATAGTCTAGTCATAGTCTAGTCATAGTCTAGTCATAGTCTAGTCATAGTCTAGTCATAGTCTAGTCATAGTCTAGTCATAGTCTAGTCATAGTCTAGTCATAGTCTAGTCATAGTCTAGTCATAGTCTAGTCATAGTCTAGTCATAGTCTAGTCATAGTCTAGTCATAGTCTAGTCATAGTCTAGTCATAGTCTAGTCATAGTCTAGTCATAGTCTAGTCATAGTCTAGTCATAGTCTAGTCATAGTCTAGTCATAGTCTAGTCATAGTCTAGTCATAGTCTAGTCATAGTCTAGTCATAGTCTAGTCATAGTCTAGTCATATTCTAGTCATAGTCTAGTCATAGTCTAGTCATAGTCTAGTCATAGTCTAGTCATAGTCTAGTCATAGTCTAGTCATAGTCTAGTCATAGTCTAGTCATAGTCTAGTCATAGTCTAGTCATAGTCTACTCATAGTCTTAGCTCATAGTCTAGTCATAGTCTAGTCATAGTCTAGTCATAGTCTAGTCATAGTCTAGTCATAGTCTAGTCATAGTCTAGTCATAGTCTAGTCATAGTCTAGTCATAGTCTAGTCATAGTCTAGTCATAGTCTAGTCATAGTCTAGTCATAGTCTAGTCATAGTCTAGTCATAGTCTAGTCATAGTCTAGTCATAGTCTAGTCATAGTCTAGTCATAGTCTAGTCATAGTCTAGTCATAGTCTAGTCATAGTCTAGTCATAGTCTAGTCATAGTCTAGTCATAGTCTAGTCATAGTCTAGTCATAGTCTAGTCATAGTCTAGTCATAGTCTAGTCATAGTCTAGTCATATAGTCTAGTCATAGTCTAGTCATAGTCTAGTCATAGTCTAGTCATAGTCTAGTCATAGTCTAGTCTATAGTCTAGTCTATAGTCTAGTCTATAGTCTAGTCTATAGTCTAGTCTATAGTCTAGTCTATAGTCTAGTCTATAGTCTAGTCTATAGTCTAGTCTATAGTCTAGTCTATAGTCTAGTCTATAGTCTAGTCTATAGTCTAGTCTATAGTCTAGTCTATAGTCTAGTCTATAGTCTAGTCTATAGTCTAGTCTATAGTCTAGTCTATAGTCTAGTCTATAGTCTAGTCTATAGTCTAGTCTATAGTCTAGTCTATAGTCTAGTCTATAGTCTAGTCTATAGTCTAGTCTATAGTCTAGTCTATAGTCTAGTCTATAGTCTAGTCTATAGTCTAGTCTATAGTCTAGTCTATAGTCTAGTCTATAGTCTAGTCTATAGTCTAGTCTATAGTCTAGTCTATAGTCTAGTCTATAGTCTAGTCTATAGTCTAGTCTATAGTCTAGTCTATAGTCTAGTCTATAGTCTAGTCTATAGTCTAGTCTATGGCCTGTGCAGTCGCAGTCAAAGATTTTTTTAAATTCGACAGCGCGTGTAAGGATTAAAATTTTGCAGTTCAGTCCTTAATAATCCAAAGTAATTGATAAGTGGTAAGTTATATGATTACCATGATTACAATTAAATTATTTTTTTAATCAACTTTAATAATTAAGTGGGCAACCAGCATTTATTTGTATTAATTATATTATAGATTACGGCTGTTATAATAGTTGTTGTTGTTGTTGTTGTTGATATTGTTATGTACTATACCTTATATAGTGAATATATACATATGCATGTATGTATAGTGAAAATGCATAGCAATGCATAAAAATCATAAAATACGTGTTTTGCTAATGAAATTGCTTGCAACAGCATTCAAAATGCTGGTTGCAATAATAGAAAAGCAAAAGAACAACTAGTGCACCCATTTATGAATTGCCATTTATAATACAAAGATAAAAATATATGTGTTTTCAAGATATTAAAATATGTAGTACAGTATGGGAATGGGGTATTAGAATGCTGGTTTTTAATGGGGATGTTAAAAATAAACCGACAAAAATTAATGGATTTATGAAAAGCCAAATTAAATTCTTTGCATCCGTTATATTTTAAAGTATGTATAGAAAACACTTAAATTTTTCTAATAATAGTAATATAAAATGTAAAGTATAAAAAAAGTTATTAATAAGATAATTCCATATTTATAGATAACTTTAAAACTCATACATACTCATTCACACATATAATATATATTTTCAAATATAGTACATTTATTTATATAGAAATGTGTACATCTGTTTGATAATTACCAAGGTATGTATGTGTGTATGTTTTCATCTCAATACATCATTGTTATTATTATCTACAACATCATCATCAGCATTATTCGAATTTATGATGCATTTAATCGAAAATTTAACTGCATCTCATTTACAGTCAGAAAATAGATGAATTGAATGAATGAATGGTTTCAAATAAATTAAACTTCCGGTTGTCTTTGAGTTTAATCGTCTACCAACCACAATGTGGTTTTAAGAGATCAGCGTATTTTAATGACAATGATGATGGTGATGATGATTATGTTGCAGATGATATAATGGTTTAATTTTATTAATTGCTGAGAGTATTTTTAACGAATGGTATCGATAATTCAAATATTTATATACATACATCATTGTATTAAGTTATTATGTGAATTAAGAACATACATTTAAATATAAAGTGTCTATTAGAGCACCGAATTGAGATGCTAAGGATGATAATTAATTTTTCTGTCAAGAAAACAAATTACGGAAATGATTTTGCAAGTGTTTTTTAATTATCTGAAATGAGCAGCAAACAACCAACAGGGCACAGACATTGGTCGGCTTTTCACACAAATACTCCAGCGAAAACTTGATAATGAGTTGTTGTTATACAACAACTTACTTCTTAATAACTACTTCAAAAATTCTGCTTAGTAGTCTAGTAATGAATTACACATTTTGAATTAGTAACTACTTTGAAAAATATGTGAGTACGAGAGCGGCAAAGCGTATTCATAAACTCTTAATTATGTCATAAATGGTTTATTATAGGAATTTTATATGGAATATAATTTAAATCCTCTTTTAACATAAATATTCAATTTTTAGTTATCTAACCTTTTGTTTCTATTGTTTTTTTTTTATAATTCTCGCTATACCTAATACTTTCCTCCCAGAATTGAAAATTAATGTTATTCATGAGTATTTTATAGTAAATTTAATAATAAAACATAATAATATAAAAATTTGTATATTCATCACTTGAGAACAAGATAAAGCTGAAAAAAGTAAAAAAAAGCAGACATACAGAAAATACTTACAAAAATATCTAAAAAAAAAATGTTGGAGCAAATGCTGCAATCATTTGTAGATGTCATAGAGAAGCACTTATGATCTGAACAGAGATATATAGATGTAGAAAATCTAAGAAGAAAAAATATTCAAAAAGTACCTTTTGATGAACAAAAATGTACCAAAATGTCCCCTTTTATAGGTGCTCCTTATTCTGGGCTCAACATACTTCATTTTATTTCCTTATAGAAAATCCAAAAAATACCGTTCGATGAACAAATATGTACCAAAAAGTCGCCTTTTTTAGGTTCTATTTATACTGAGCTCTAAATGTTTAGTTTCATGTTTCAAGATTCAATATTATAGAAAATTGTATAGGTTCTCCTTATTCTGGGCTTTACGTGTTAAATTTCATGTTCCATGATTCAATATTATTGAAAATTCAAGAAGTACTTTTTGATAAACGAACATTTACCAAAAAGTCCCATTTTATTGGTTCCCCTTATTCTGTGCTCTACATGCTTAATTTCATGTTTCTAGAAAGTTCAAAAAGTACTTTTTGATGAACAAAAATGTACCAAAAATTCCCCTTTTATAGGTGCTCCTTATTCTGGGCTCTACATACTTAGTTTTATGTTTTAGGGTACAATACTATAGAAAATTCAAAAAGTACCTTTTGATAAACAAAAATGTACCAAAAAGTCCCCTTTAATAGGTTCTCCTTATTCTGAGCTCTACATGCTTAATTTCATGTTTTAGGGTACAATATTATAGAAATTCCAAAAAGTACCGTTCGATGAACAAAAATGTACCAAAAAGTCGCCTTTTTATTGGTTCTCCTTATTTTGAGCTCTCAATGCTTAGTTTCATGTTTCAAGATTCAATATTATAGAAAATCCAAGAAGTACTTTTTGATAAACGAACATTTATGAAAAAGTCCCATTTTATTGGTTCTCCTTATTCTGAGCTCTACATGCTTAATTTCATATTTCTAGGTTCAATATTATAGAAAACTAAAAAAGTACCTTTTGATGAACAAAAATGTACCAAAAGGTCCTTATTCTGGGCTCTACATGTTAAATTTCTTGTTTCAAGATTCAATATTATCGAAAATTCCAGAAGTACTTTTTGATAAACGAACATTTACCAAAAAGTCCCATTTTATTGGTTCTCCTTATTCTGAGCTCTACATGCTTAATTTTATGTTTTAAGGTACAATATTATAGAAAATCCAAAAAGTACCGTTCGATGAACAAATATGTAGCAAAAAGTAGCCTTTTTAGGCTCTCCTTATTTTGAGCTCTATATGCTTAGTTTCATGTTTGAAGATTCAATTTTATAAAAAATTCAAAAAGAACCTTTTGATGAACAAAAATTTACCAAAAAGTCCCCTTTTATAGGTTAGCTTATTCTGGGCTCTATATGTTTAACTTCATGTTTCAAGGTTCAATATTATAGAAAAATCATAAAGTACCTTTTGTTAAACGAACATCTACCAAAAAGTCCCATTTTATAGGTTCTCCTTATTATGAGCTCTACATGCTTAATTTCATGCTTCTAGGTCCAATATTATAGATAAATTCAAAAAGTACTTATTGATGAACAAAAATGTACAAAATTCCGCCTTTATTGGTTCTCTTCATTCTGGACTCTACATGTTTAATGTCATGTTTCAAGATTAAGTATTATAGAAAATTCAAAAAGTACCTTTTGATAAACGAACATCTACCAAAAAGTCCCCTTTTAGAGGTTTTCCTTATACTGTTAATATTGGGAATGTAAAATTTGCAGGGGTAATCTGAATGGTACACAAAATTGAAATGAGTGACTAAAAAAATTTTACTTTAATTCTTAAAATCACATTCGACCCGCTCATTTTATACATTGGTTTGTAGATGGGGGCGTTTACAGTGAGGGGCTTAATTATAGCTACAAAAAAATATAAATTTTTTAAGTTATTTTCTCATTTATATATAGGTTAAGACCGGTGCTGAAAGTAACAGTTAAAATGGGGGTTCTGACATTTATAGTAAAGACCCAGATAGACATTCAACTAATCACGAATTACTGAATTACTATTTCTATATATGTTCCCGTACTTAGTATGCATTATAATTTCCACTGTATTGTCTGTTTATGTCGTCTACGATGACGTTTTATTCTGTCGTTCACTATATAAAAATCCCAGTTACTTTCGCGTTGTTAGTGTTATTGTTTATTTATTTATAAATTTATGCATACATACATATTATTTTTCTAGATTTGACAGCATGGATCAAAAGTTACTACAACACATCTCAGCATCCGTAATATTTTTTTATAGTCTCGCTGTCAGTATCACAACTATAATTAAATAATGATTTTGATGAAAATAAAAGTAGTCATAAGATTAGTTGAGGGGAAAAGTCATAATGATTTTTAAAAGTTCAATGCCCTATGACTAATTTATTGCTTTATACCCAGTAAAAACTAGATAATGACTTTAAATTGTAATTACTTATCTAACACCATTCTTTTTAAAGACATATTGTCTGGCTTACATAGAAGTAGTGTGAAGCTATAGATGCTGTTTTTGCATGCGTTTGATTACTTATTCCAAGCGTTTGTGGTAAGTTCTTGCCCCCAATGACATTACCTTGTTAAAATAATGACTTAAAATGCTATTGTGTAAGTAAATTTATCCTCTTACATGGTAATGAACGTTTTTACATTATGACACTTTCGAAATTGTCATTACGTTCATGTACACTGGGAAATAGCTACCCAGCAAAAACTTTCATTACCAGGTAAGGAGTTAAAATGCTAAAATTTAGCATTTACTTACCGCAATCGCTTACAAGTAATTGTCAATGTAAATCGTGTGATAAAATGTATACAGCTTCTATATCTTCACGCCGAAGCTGAATAATGAATAAGAAAGTATTTATATAGTACGTTATTAACAAGACGTTATTAAAGCACTTCTATATAATCAGAACGATATGTAGTAGTCAATGAAAAGTATGTTAATAAGTAAGTGGTTGTATTTGCAAGTTATTACCTAGGTTTTGCTGGGTATCTAAACTATTTGGAACAATAGGTAATATATAACATAGATAAGAAGACATATGTTTGTCAAGAATGTCAAATTTGTCCCACTGTAACTCAAAAAGTTCTTGACCGATCTAGTTGAAAATTGTGTCTATCTTACTACTATCCAATAGGACTAACGTAGGAGGATTACAAATATTTTTCCCGAATGGAAGACATCGGTTTCAAAAGTTGGGTCACTTGACATGAAATCCCCTATATGTAAGATTCTAAAACAATTTAGCCAATACGTCTGACTATTAAAAAGACAAGAGGTTCCAAACGAGACCAGCTAGAGGTCTGAAAACCTCAACAAATATTCTCTATCATTCTCAATCATTTAATCTCATTTAATTTGGTATTGAAAACGAGCGAAATCAGTTTACATGTGATTTCATTGGCCATATGACGTGGTTATTTAAACGAAATTATTTTTTAACCAAACCAATAAAAATCTGTAATAAATCTGCATTTCAACAAAACTAAAAAATAATTCAAATTGAATTTGTAGTCAGAATAACACTTAAACTCTAACAAACAGACATACATACATACATACATAGATACATACATAAATACTAATACACACATAAATCAAATGAAATTCTAAAAATGAAAAAAGAGAGAACAAATGAATGAATGAGTAAATGAATGAATGAATGAATGTTCATATTTTCGTATTTAGTAGAACATGTATCTGCAGATTTTATAAAAGTTTAGTTTAGTTTTAGTTTTTCGTTACTTTTCAGTTGTTGTTTTTGTTCTTTCAAAGGGGGTTAGATTTAAATTTTTTTTATTGAAAATAAAGAAAAAACGTGTCATTGTTACTTCAGTAATTGGCGGGTGAGGGAGGCTAAATAAAAGTTTGGTGCTTAAGAAAAGTTTTTTTTTTGGAGTGAAAATAAAAAAAAAAAATTAAAAAAAAAGCATCAAATAAAATACTGAAAAAAAAGAAAGTAAACGTGACCTTGTGCTTAAAAGATAAAACCGCAAAAAGAAAAAAATAATAAAATAAAGTAAAAAGAAAAAAACTTAAATGAAAAAGTGCCCGTCTTTAGAGATTTGATTTGATACAGCAGCACGAAAAACAGTACAAAAGGCTAACTTTTAAATTTGTTTGAAAGAAATAAAGCTAAAGAATAGATAAATTTACACAATACTTAAAGAAGAATAATATTGAAAAATGGATGAACTCAAATCGCTTCTTGAAAATGCAGATCCTTTTCAAACCTGGTGGCCTGCAATAGCGGCCCTGGTGGTTTGTATTATAGTTATAATACGGTGAGTTGATACAAACCAATAAATATATATTCACCAATAGTAAATGTATTTTCCAAAAAATATTTGACAAATAAAAATTGCTGCAAAATATTCCATGCCTATGTTGAAGTATACGTGCAGTCTGATTTTATTGTAACTTTATTTTCAAAGGATTTTTTCTCTTTTACTTTATAGAATCACAATTTTTATTTATTCAGTTGTGAAATTTTTTTTAAATATTACTCAATTATTATGAAAATTTTAACACGATAGAAATTATTTTACAACTCAATAGTAAAATGTATTCTTTTCCTCACGTTTCATATTGAAATGATGAAAGATTTTAAGAGCAAATTTATAATACAAATTTTGTTTACTTTATTACTTTAAAGTGCTTTGATAATGACTTAAATATAATTATATACATAAGAACTTATATTTATGCTTTGGCCATTTTGCGTTAGCAAGTGCAAGAGAGAAAATTGTATTTGTATTGACGCATAAGAATGTTATATACACGCCTGGTATCAAATTGACACCAAACTGTTTATAATTTATCAATAACATCCGTTGTCAAAGTACATACGTACGACAACACTATGTAATATTGACAACATTGTAACAATTTGTTGACAAAATCTAAATTTTATACACATTCGTTGTCTAAATCCTAACAAACGTGCTAAGCTCACTATTGACAAACAATCCGTTGCTAATAGTAAGCTTACCACGTTTGTTAACATTTAGACAACGGATGTGTATAAAATTTAGATTTCGACAAAAAATTGTTGCAATTTTGACAACGTTGCATTGTCAACATTACATAGTGTTGTCGTACGTATGTACATATATACTTTGACAACGGATGTTATTGAAAAACTATAAAATCTTTGATGTCAATTTGGTACCAGGCGTGTATATTTCTTTTTCCCTCTGTGCATGGTTGTCAGATCTTACAATATTGTCAGATTTGGAAAGGTACTGTCTATGAAATATTGTAAGCAACTGCTAAATTGTTAGTTCCGACGATTGTAATGAAAACTTACAATTTCATTGTAAGACAATATATTGTCAGTTCGCGCTGATGTCAGGCAAAAGTTGCCACCACATCCGTGGTTAGACATTGTCAGATCTGGCAATATGATGGCAAGGTACTGTCTATGAAATATTGTAAGCAACTACTAAATTGTTAGTTCCGACGATTGTAATGAAAACTTACAATTTCATTGTAAGAAAATTATTTGTCAGTTCGCGCTGATGTCAGGCAAAAGTTGCCACATCTGTGGTTAGACACTGCCAGAACTGTTTCACTTTTGTTTCTTTTAATTTATGTGACAATAGTGTCATTCTGACAACGTTGCAAGACTAAAATTGTTAGTTCTCATGGTTGTTAAAAGTTTTCAGATAACATTGTAAGATTCGACAATTGTGTGTATGTACCCAGCAAAAACTTACATTGAAAAGTACAAATAGGGCGTTAAGTAAGTACTTACTACGATTGCCTGCAAATAAGGAGTTTACATAACTAGTTCTTTTGTTTCTGGGAAAAACAATTATCTATGAGGATACGTCCACTGCTTCCATTTTCACAAAAACAAATATTTTTTTTTAATTTGTGTTAGAAACAAAGTTCGAAAATTCAAGGCTGAAAAGTAAGTACTTACATAATATATTATTTGTATTCAAAGTAGTATGTAGTAGTCATTGAAAAGTAAGTTGTTGAGTAAGTACAAGTACGTGTTTTTGCTGGGTACATAGCTTAAGCCGTGATGTCGTGAGTTTGTATGTTATACGTTTCATGCGTAAAGATGTGGATCACCTATCCTGTTGGCCTTACGTTGGTACTTTTTCAACCACTGGGCTGACTAACAACTCACCAATACTCTTTGTGTTTCTTACATGCCGGTGGCAATTTTTGTACATGGTTCTGCCGGTCCATGAACAAGCCCTTTGCTCAAGTACTCGACCTATCTAATATCCGATCATTTCTGACCCGTTGCTTAACTGCCGAGATACAAAAACATCACATTCATTCACAACCGCACAGATGGGATGACCAAAACACGAATCTATCAAATAAGCCGAAGTGATTAATCTGGTATGAACAGAGTAAATCCTGAACAAACCTTTCATTCCATCACCTTTCAACTCAGCAAACTTCTCTTTCTTACAACTCTCTCATAGAGAATAACATCCGACACACTCATTCTAGGGTGGGTAACTTCCGTATACCCTGCAAGCATCCTGTATCATATACACTTAACACTAACTCAGCAAACGCTCACTCCCACAATCACTTATCTGTTGGGTATCTGTTAACTTAGGTAACAGCACCGAATTTATTAAGAATTGTAGACTATACATCAGTCTTTAAACCGACATACTCTTCCCGCGAGTTTTATATCAAACTACAGCCACCAGTTGCATACCGAACGGACCTCTACAATAATCTGGACAACATTAAGTCCGGAACTCTACCTGGTTCCCCGGTACCAAATTATGTAGTTCTCTGATTCGACCCCATGTCAAATCAATCCAAGGAAAGGCCCGGGATAAATTTGACCATCATTAGTTTATAGTCCCGGCAGACTAGAGGTACTGGTACCGGTCTCTCTTTTCCTCGGGATTGCAATGACACCACGATACGTCTTTTTGAAAAAGATAAAAAATTTCCTATCCACTAATATATAATATGTTTAGCTTGTTCTTTTCATTCCTCTTCATTCTCCACAAAAAAGTAAGAATTTATAGTCGGGCATGGCCGACCATAGGCTATCACTACACCACTGATTATTTTAAAAATGTTGATTATTTTTTAATAATAAAGTATTTAATTAAATTTTTACCTTAATTAATTTTAACAACTTTTGACAAAAAAGAGATTTTCTAAAAGTGGGGCTACATGGGGCCAGGGATTTATGTCTACATTAAAGTTATATATACAAATTATCATTACTATTTATAAGTGAATTTTGATCATCAAGTCATTTTCTGAAGAGGTCTTTGTATGAGGGAGGGCCGATCATTATGAAAATCAGCAGTTACATTAAGATTAATATATAACTAAGTTTTGCCGATTTCTGGAGAAATACAAGAACAGGTGGTGTGTCATAATGTCCAGTGTCATAATGTCCATAGACGTTATGACACACTAAATTGAGTCATAATGTCCATGGACGTTATGACAATTTCAAAAGTGTCACAATGTCCATGAGCAATGGGACATAAAGTCCATGGATTTCAAACACTCCATTTATCAAAAAAGGCGAAGCCGGTGTTCGAAATACCCCAGAGTTTGAAAACCCTGCGGCCGGCCGAACGCCGGTTATCCAGGACACATTTTAATAGGAGTCCAAAATGTAACGTACACCAAATTTAGGAGCAATTCTTTTCGGGATAAGAGTGTCCCTTTCTTAAATTTTAAACAAATTTTCCAATACATTTCTGTTTTAAAAGTGTCACAATGTCCATGGACATTATGACATTTTAAAAAAGTGACATAATGTCCATGGACATTATGTCGCTTTATAGTGTGTCATAAGATATATGGACATTATGTCACTGGACATTATGACACGTTACCACAAGAACATTTAACATATTTATGAGCTCAAAAGCCCTATTCGAGACGTACGGTTGTATGGTGGCTATGCAAAATAATGGAACTTTTTCACAAGGCTTCGTCCTTGGGTCAAAAGAAGAGTATGTGCAACCTGTAGCGTTCGCACAAGGTTTACATGGACACACAGACGAACGGACGGATAGACGGATATAGCTAAATCGACTAAGAAAATAATTCTGAGACGATTAGTATACTTTAAGGTGAGTGTAGGACCAATATTTTTGGCTGTTACAAACAACAGTACAAACGAATAATACCCTCTCTTCTATAGTGATGTAAGGTATAATGACTACGTAAACTTTTGGAGTACCTCATACCAGATTATAGATAAAGCGTCTCAATATGCCTTCAAATATGCAACATTTGCATACACAACCACAGTAGTTAAACAACTATAAAGTCAACAATTTATAAAAAATAAAAAAATTATAAAACCATTGTTTTTATAAATAACTTTAAACAAAAAAAAAATGAGAAAAACAAAAAAAAAATGAAAAAAAAATATGTTAATGAAACATGTCTACATTTTTATGAATATTATTTTATTAATCCATGATGTTTTTATATTTAATTACCTTTTAATAATAAAAATAAAAAAATAAAATTGCCCATAAATTAATTTAATTTACCACAACTCGATGATTCAATAAAACCCACATTCGCGTGAAAATAATAACAACAATAAAAAATGGCAACAACATATTTTTACTTCTTTTTTTTTAAAAAAAGCAAAAAATTAAATTTATAAAAAAGATAAATTAATAATAACAAAAAATAGAATGTTAAGTGACAGATTTCAACTTGGTTGCTAGTGGTATTGGTAAAAAAAAGCGACAGCAAAAGAAAAATATTGGTATTAAAACAGGACACGGATAAAATACATTGAAAACACAGGACTATGAAGTGAAATAGTTGAAACCACTTGCCACAACGAGGCAACAGCAGTAGTAGTACAAGCACTTGTAAATAAATAAGAACTATAGGCCAGCGGATATAGAAAGGCAGATGGGCAGTAGTTGCAAAAACAAACAATTGCTGCAACATAACAAACCAAAAATACACACACATACACACACACAATTACAATAAACCATACAAAATTGCAAGGTACATAAGTGAATGTATGTTGTATATAAATGTGTTTATACAGGAAACATGTAGCAAGTATATGAACATATTCTTTCATCACCCAGCAGTTCGACAAAGAGTCAATGCATCCAAAAGATACAGTGATGTCCACTAATGTCTAACCAACCACCTGTTTGGTTCTAATTCGTTTTTCGTCATGGTTGAACTCTTTGTAAACGAGGGTGAAGATAATTGTCACTTTAGTGTCACAACATAAGCTTTTTGTCTTAGGTTTGTTTTCCAGGCAGTATGGGACGGTCCGACCGAACTGCTGTACCCATACTGCATACCCATACTTATACATACACATGTAAGTATGATATGAAAATTGATGATTTTACGTTATATTGAAAAGTTGGGAATGAAGTTTTTCCTTTTTCAATGAAATAAAAAACAAAAACAAACAATAACAAAAACAGGTCGCAGAAACCACAATTGCCGCATGGCCATGTCATTTACTAATACGTAAACAAATTAACAATTTTACGCTTCTTTTGTGTTGAAACCAACGTTTGCCACAGTTAAACTAAAAACACAAACAAAAGCCATAAATTACATTGCGACCAACAACAAAAATAAATGTAGAGAGAACGAACTTTAGCAGCAACAACAGCAGAACACCTTTTTATTGAAAACATTGATTTGTGGCAAGTTTACTTTAACTTTAGTTTAAAAAGCTGAAAACACTTCTATAGATGACAAACGAAGTTAGTAAAGCAAAATTAGAAGTGCCAATAACTGTTAGAAATCAGTATAAATATGTATTTTGACCGTATTTTAACAGTCGCGTAAAACATATTAATAAGTCCTTTAAAAAAATGTGATCAAACAATACTAATCGTTGTACCGACTGCTGTCAGGTGCTTTTTATACCCTACACCACTTTAGTGGGGAGGGTATATTGGATTTTCCTAGAACCACCTTAAAGTATACCAATCGGCTTAGAATCGTTTTCTGAGTCGATTAAGCTATGTCCGTCCGTCCGTCTGGCTGGCTGTCCATGTAAACCTTGTGCGCAAGGTACAGGTCGCAATTTTCTAGATAATTGGATGAAATTTAGCACGCACGTTTTATTTGACCCAAGGACGAAGCCTGTTGAATGGTTAAAATCGGTCCATTATTTCACCTAGCCCCCATAGAACAGAACCCCCCGAAAAGGGCTTCGGAGCTCATAATTATGTTAAGTATACAGATATATCGATAAAATACGGCACAAATAAGTTTTATAGAAGTCTTAATGACCCTGCCAAATTTCATAAAGATTTGGCCCCATCTGACCCTAGCTCCCATACAAAGTCCCCTTCAGAAAATTACTTGAATGTCCCAAATTAACTTATAAACACAAATATCGCGATGAAATTCAGCACAATAAAATATTATGTAAATATAAATATATTCACAAAATTTTATCGGGCTTGGTCCATATTTGCCCCTAGCCCCCATTAAAGCCTCTTTCAGAAAATTAGTTTTTCATCCATAAATTGCTTAAATGTATCGGAACAAGGGAATATTGAAGATAAATGCTTTATTATGAAAAATAAATCACATTTAATATTCATAACTGGTGTAGGGTATCATATGGTCGGCCACGCCCGACTATACCTTCTTACTTGTTTAAATTCAGAAAGTAAGAGCGTGTCCAGTATTGGAATAGGACCAGAGATACAAGCCGATGCAAAGTGATCGGGGGCGGCGGCGTAACCACGGCGGCTAAATTGTCGACCCAACTAAATTGTCGAGCCAACTTTCGAAAGAAGTTGGCGGCGACGCGGCTTGTAAAATACTACAGGCGACCAGCCGCCGGCGATTTGAACCTTCTCGGCTTGTATCTCTATTGAGTATTTGGATCCATCATGGATCTAGTTCTTTTAAAGAGTGTTTCTTTATTAAAAATAAATATCTTTTGTCCACTTTTATTATAATACTCAATATTTGGAACTGTTTACTAATGGTAAACAGTTGTGTGTAAGTGTTATATGGAGAATAGAATCAATTAAGAGCCGATCCTCAAAACATTTGTGGAAAAACTAGTTTTTCTCGAATTCACCATGCCATCATCATGTATATTAAAGCCAGTAAATAATAAGTGTTAAAGTGGATCTGTATTTCATAGCTATGGCGGAATTTTTAAGGCAATAAAAAGCCTTGAAATTGTTTTCTGGAGAGGATCTTATATGGGGAGTAAGGTCAATTATGGACAGATACTAATACAAACATTTGATTCATTATCTGAAGGCGGTTTTATATCAGATCCTCAGAAAATTGGTAAATAGTTTTTGGATACCATGAAACTAGTTTTTGTGGAATTTTATTGCTATAGTTTGTTTTGACTGTCTATTTTCGGGTACTTATATGGGCGCTAGGTGATCTTTGACCGATGCTGCCCATTTTCATTATCAGATAACGTGGGTCATTTGGAAATATTTGTGGAAATTTTTTTGAACTTTAGCACTTTTTGTTCGGACTCTATCGTGTTTTTAACATACAGCTGAAAGGATATGGCTAAATCGTCTTAGAAGCCAGAATATATATTTATACTTTTGGGGGTCTTGAAAAATTTTGATATGTTAAAACAGATGGTGTTTGGTGGGTTTTTGATGCTGGGTATAAAAAATCCTTTTTTGAGATTTTTGTCGTTTTCCCTTACAAAGAAAATATACGCAATTTTGCTGGTCATACGAAAGGTCCTTGAAAAGCGCAGAATACTTTGGTTTTTTAAATGGCGGGTCTACGGAGGGTCGTAGGTATTTTGTTATTAAATATCCTTTGATTTCCTGATAAAAAAAACTTCTCAACAGTTATCTTATCCTTGATCCGGAAAGAGAACATAATATTAAATAAAATATGATTCATGTAAGCTAGCCCCATTCAAACTTGGTCAATTTTGAAGAAAATAATTGGTTTGAGTAAAAAATTCTTAAAACGCAAAGCATCGATCCTCATAATGGCTCTATATTTATATAGGCCTATATGGTCCTTAAATATATCAGAAGTATTTTTACTGTCACACTGTAAATAACGTCACAGTGGGCACTTTTATCAAAAAACAAATTTTTTTAAACGCTTTAGGAATTTCGGTATTTGTATGTAGAATATTAAAAAACTGTTAACGGCGTTATTTTAGAAAGATTTGTATCTATATATCAAAATTGTTTTTCGATATATTTATACGTTAAAATTTTACATTAATTCAAATTTTATATTTGTGTTTTCGAAAAAATCTCTTTTGAACTATTTCGTAAAAGTTCGAGAGATACCGAATTATTTCCAAAAATTAAAGATTCTGAAGGACTGTGCGTTCTTTAAACGGTACTTCCAAATTATAGTTTTTAATACTTTTTCGTTCTTTCAATAATATTTTTTGAATTTTCTTTAATATTGAGATAGATTTCTTGAGAATTTATACAAAAGGGGAATTTTTGGTAGTTTTTTGTTCTTCAAATGGTATTTTTGGAATTTCAAAGTACCAGAACTGGACTAGATGTCTGACAATTATATGTAATGCATATATGTTTTGCTCAAATCACTATAAAGTAGGGCCTATTGAGCAGTTTCTACTAAATAAAATTTGAATTTGAAAACACGCACCACTATAGCTTTTACGTATATGCAATCAAATAACAATTTGCTGCACTTTATTAAAACTACTATGACAAAACTAACAACCTTACAATCATGTAAATGTATTTTTCAAACACAAACTCTTGTAATATTTCTGTTATGTACTATTTTTCTATTTCATCAACTCCTAGAACCTTAATGAGCGGTCAACGCTGTCCAAACGACAATCAAATTAAGGATCAAATTGTAATTATAACGGGTGGCAATACTGGCATTGGCTATGAAATAGCTAAGGCATTGGCCGGACGTGGTGGACGTATCATATTGGCCTGTCGTAATATGCAGGAAGGTGAAAAGGCGGCTAGAGTCATTAAACGTGAACTGGGTTGTACGGTTATAGTGCCAGTAAGACCAAAACTACCACAAGATGACAACAGTGTAAATACAAATACAACAACAGCTCTAGCAACACAGACGACTAAAATGAATGAAAAGTTCTTTGTGGAAGTACGTTACTTGGATTTACGTTCCTTTGATAGTGTCCATCGTTTTGCACGCAACATAACGAGAGAATTTGAACGAGTCGATATACTAATCAACAATGCCGGTGTCATTTTCGCACCAGCACACATAACGACAATCGATGGCTTTGAGCAGCATTTACAAGTCAATTATTTGTCACATTTCTTGCTCTCCCACCTGCTGTTGGGTCATTTGCGAAAATCGGCAAATGGACGCATAATAAATGTGACAGCTCACGCGTATGCAGCTGGTAAAATGGATTTTGATGATCCATTAAATGTGGGCACTTGGTCAGTACAGTATCATGCACGCGATGCTTTTTCACATTCCAAATTGGCAGTACTTTTGGCAACACGTTGGATGGCCCGGGAATTAAAGGGTGAGTAATAGAGAAAATGTAATAAATGGAGAAAAATTTTGCTTCAAACACGTATGGCAATGTTATAAAGTTTAGGCGCAATTAAATGAAATAAACACGTTGATTAGAGTTCAAATTTTACCTTTTATTTACATAAAAAGTAAAGTTTAGGAAAATTTCGTTTGAAATACATTAGTGTTTGAAATGCAGTTGATTTATTGTATAAACAGGGCTAGGATTTTATGTAAAAAATGTGGGATATATGTAAAATTCAAAACTTAATAACAAAATATTCAGAAATATGCCAAAAACACACCAAAATATGCAAAAATATGCTCTAGCAACTAAATTATCTAAACGCTTAATAACTAACTATACCATTTAGAATTCTGTTTATAATTTTCAACATTTTTTTCTTTTTTTCTTTATATCCGCTCGTGAATTATTTAAAATTTTCTAATACAACAAAAAAACTCCAATTTCAACAATGTGTTTTTGTAATTGAATTGTTAACAAGAAAGAAAATGTTTAAACAACTTTTCATATTTAAATAAATTTACTTTTCTTTCTTTTTTTTCGCAACTTGTTCTTTTATGCAGAAACTTCAATCACCGTAAATTGTTGTACACCTGGTTTGGTACGTGGCACCTCACATTTGAGAAAGTAAGTTTTTTCTTAATAATATTTTTTTATTATTATTTTTTTATTGTTAATATTATTGTTGTTTTTTCATTTGCATACAACTACAATTTTTTATTTATACTTCATTTAAATTTTATTCATTTTTTATATACGAGAGTGTGTGATGTAAACGTTGCGATATTAAATTCGTTTCGCCTTTCCTTGCAACAAGCTTTATATTTATTTAGGGAAATATGTACAGTAGGGTGGCGACATAAATTCAAAAACGTTAAGCTTGCGAAAATGTGTAGTAACAAAGTTTTTTTTGGGTGGGATTAAATTTTAATAATATTTTAACCGATCTTTTATTAGAACATGATTTATGAAATTTTTTTAAAATCACAAATATAAATGTAAAATTTCGATAAATATATGGAATCAAAATTTTGAACATTTATAGATCCAAATCTGTCTAAAATAACATGGTTAACAGTTTTTTTCATTTTCTATATACAAATAACGAAATTCCTACAGCGGAAAAATGTGTTTCAAAAAATTTGATTTTTGATAAAATTGCCCACTAGGTAGGCAAGGTAACGTTACGTACCTTGTGATAGCAAAAAGACTTCTGATATTTTTAAGGACCATATAGGGCTATATAAATATGTATGTAAATATCAGGCATGGGTTTAATGATTACACAAAGTAGTTCATTACATGGTCAATTCAATTACTTGTAATGTGTAATTAAGCAATAACTAATAACAAATACTTGTAATTGAAGTTTTTCCAATTACACTTACTTGTAATTGAAGTTTTTCCAATTACAATTACTTGTAATTGAAGTTTTTCCAATTACAATTACTTGCAATTGAAGTTTTTCCAATTACAATTACTTGTAATTGTAATTGAAGTTTACAATTGAAATTACTTGTAATTGTAATTAAGGTATTAATAATTACAAATTACATGTAATTATAAGGAACAAAATTCACAATTACAAGTAATTGTAATTGGAAATTCTTCAGTTACAATTACAAGTAATTGTAATTGGCAAAACTTCAATTAAAATTACAAATATATAATTACAAGTAATGGTAATTGGTAAAGCTTCAATTACAATTACTTCAAATGTAATTGTAATTGAAAATGTAGTCATTACCCCCCAACCCTGGTAAATTTTTAGCCAATTCGATCTACGACTGGTAGAAACTAAGAAAATTTAATTTTTTTATAATATTTATTTATATGGAGTGTTTTCTGAGTGAAAACAATGTGTTATTAGAGTGACAACGCTAGGTTGTCAAACAGAACGTTGCATTGGCTAAATAACAACGATGCGTTGTCGAAATGACACAAAATGTGTAATCAAAATGACAACAATGCGTTGTTGCAATGACAACGATGTCTTGTCAAAATGATAAATGTGTGTTATTTAAATTTTATACACATCCGTTGTCTAAATGTTAACAAATGTAATAAACTCACTTATAACAACTGATTGTACCAATTTTATTACTTTTCTATCAGTTTTTCCCTCTGTGTAGAATTTTTACTTAAATCAAATTTTTTCTTCAAAATTGACCAAGTTTGGCTGGCGGGGCATTGCCCACTTTCATGAGCCATATTTTAGTATATAGTCCCGAAGAAAATTTGTTTCTATAAAAGAAAGAATATAGGATTTTTTTTGGGAAAAAACGGCCTTTTGCAACGTTCATCCACAGCGCTACAGCAGATACATATTTTACGTAAAATTGTCTAAACATTTCAGTTAAACTTAAGTCGTAAAGTGTTATGTATTAATGTAAGGTTAAACAAATTATACTTTTGTGATCGCACGTAAATGTATGATACGACATTGAAAGCCTTTTTCAAGAACCTTTCCTATGATACCAAAAAAAAAATTCAAATATAAACTAAATTTTCCTTTTCGGCGGGAACATACATTTTGAGACTAATGTATTTGAGACTAATGTACTCAGAGGGGAAACAAATATACACGCCTGGTACCAAATTGACACCAAAGAGTTTATAATTTTTCAATAACATCCGTTGTCAAAGTATATACGTAAGTACGACAACACTATGTAACACTTACCACGTTTGTTAACATTTAGACAACGGATGTGTATAAACAGTTTGGTGTCAATTTGGTACCAGGCGTGTATATTTCTTTTTCCTTCTGTGTATTTTCCCTAATGTATTTGTAAAACCACATGCTTTTAGTACTTACTTTAAATTATAATATTTTTATTGTAATTTCTATTAAAATTTTACAAAGTTTTTTTAAAGCTTTTTGTAATGTTAAGCCTTGTTCGCACTTTAAAACTATGTTTTACCCCCAGTTAAAAAAAAAATTATGTTTGCCCTTAATAAATAATAAAAGCCAACTAAACATTTATATCCATTTATCAACTGGTCTAGTAAATTTTACACAATTTATGTATACCAACACACAACCTCACTTACAAAATTAGATTTTGTTCATGAACTTTATTAACAAACTATTAACAGTATCACTCCATAGCGTATGAGTAACAAGTTAATAATTCATATGTTACTTATACGCAACCATACGAATACATGCAGAGTATTATTCAGATCAGTGTTGCTCAAACACATACTACCATAGACTACCATAGTTTTATTTGTGTTGGTAAAGCAGCAGAGAACAGAATTCAATTCATAATAAAAGTATATTAATAAAATGACTATAAGCTATAAAGCATATGCTAACTGTCAAATATTTATTATGAATTTTGACAGCCAGCGTATATCAAAGTCTATATATAAAAAACTATCAACTGTTCTCTCATGTTCTCCTACATTAATTCGGCTTTCTCAAAATTTTGTTGTTGTATTTCTGTGTGTATTTTAAAAACGTCGCGTATAGACCTTGCTTCGACAAGTGCAGATCAGCAACTGATTTGATTTTGTTTTTCAAGTTGAGAGCAAACCAACTGATATTGCTCATTATAAAAAGAAGAAGAATTAAACCTATAGTGTATGTGTATCAACTTAGCGTCAGCAGAATTTTCTTACCCTATCACGCGTGCTATGTAATGGCAATCATGCGCTCCTCTGATTCAGATACATATGTACATTTATTCGTGCACATAATGTACACATGTGAATAGTAAAATAACTGTCATATTCCGAATATCATCATTCAATATATTCTGATAAAAGAGCAATGAATCGATCTATAATGACCTGAATCTACATATAAGGACATCTTCCGAAATTCTCTTTATATTTACCCATCTTATGGTAAATGTTTCCCTTTTCTAGTTTTAAAATATATATAAATGCAACTATTTTTCTATCTACATGTGTACAAGAAGATAATGTTTATACGGAGAATATGTATTTGCTTTGTACATGAATGTAGTTGTTAAATTTGTAAACTTTTGTAATTTAACATGTTCCCCCCAATTATTAACAATGTATGTGCATTTTGATGTGTGTATTTCCAACACTAACATAAAGTAAACTTTAACTGTTATAAAAATTATTGAAACAATAAAAACTTAAACTACAGTTGGCTAAACATGTTTTCATTCAAAAAAACAAAATCTGAAAAATCATCATTTCTACTGCTAATAAAATTAATTTAAAATTTGAAATTAAATGATAAACATATTTGCAAAATTCAACAATATATTTAGTTTAAACTGCTTGAAATGAAGTGTTATGATAGCGAATACACATAAAGAAACTGAATTATAGAAATTTTTGAATAAAAAGTACCAAGAATTCATTAAATTGTTTATACGAAAAATATCGATTTCACTATGAAATACTGGTTTTGGTGGGAGATATTACAAAGCACCAAAATACAGATTTTAACTATTTACTTCCTAGAAGGACCAAGTTAAAAAAATGCACAAAAACAATGTATGTTTTAAAGTAAAACTTAAACCAAAATCTACATTTACAAAACTATAAATACTGTGACGATATCGTCTTAAGGTTTCTGCAAAATGTAAAGCAACTAGATAGTTAGCTAAACAAACATTGTTTATGAATCCAACAAAAATATTACAAAACCAAAAAATAAATCAAAATTATTAAGTGTTTTAAAACAATAACAACTCCGACTGCAACAGAAACAACTAAAAGGATGAACAAACAATTTATATAAGTGTATGTATAACCTAACAAGTTTAACAACAAAACCATACATTGAATAAATGAATAAATGAATGTACATTCATGTACCAGTAATAAAAATTCATTTTTCATATACAGAACTAGAATCACCAAAAAATATAATTTTAAAATGGATGTATGAGCAACCCTGCATTGTTAATATAGACTATAGACTAGACTATAGACTAGACTATAGAGTAGACTATAGACTAGTCTACTCTATAGTCTAGTCTATAGACTAGACTATAGACTAGACTATAGACTAGACTATAGACTAGACTATAGACTAGACTATAGACTAGACTATAGACTAGACTATAGACTAGACTAGACTAGACTATAGACTAGCCTAGACTATAGACTAGACTATAGACTAGACTATAGACTAGACTATAGACTAGACTATAGACTAGACTATAGACTAGACTATAGACTAGACTATAGACTAGACTATAGACTAGACTATAGACTAGACTATAGACTAGACTATAGACTAGACTATAGACTAGACTATAGACTAGACTATAGACTAGACTATAGACTAGACTATAGACTAGACTATAGACTAGACTATAGACTAGACTATAGACTAGACTATAGACTAGACTATAGACTAGACTATAGACTAGACTATAGACTAGACTATAGACTAGACTATAGACTAGACTATAGACTAGACTATAGACTAGACTATAGACTAGACTATAGACTAGACTATAGACTAGACTATAGACTAGACTATAGACTAGACTATAGACTAGACTATAGACTAGACTATAGACTAGACTATAGACTAGACTATAGACTAGACTATAGACTAGACTATAGACTAGACTATAGACTAGACTATAGACTAGACTATAGACTAGACTATAGACTAGACTATAGACTAGACTATAGACTAGACTATAGACTAGACTATAGACTAGACTATAGACTAGACTATAGACTAGACTATAGACTAGACTATAGACTAGACTATAGACTAGACTATAGACTAGACTATAGACTAGACTATAGACTAGACTATAGACTAGACTATAGACTAGACTATAGACTAGACTATAGACTAGACTATAGACTAGACTATAGACTAGACTATAGACTAGACTATCTAGACTATAGACTAGACTATAGACTAGACTATAGACTAGACTATAGACTAGACTATAGACTAGACTATAGACTAGACTATAGACTAGACTATAGACTAGACTATAGACTAGACTATAGACTAGACTATAGACTAGACTATAGACTATACTATAGACTAGACTATAGACTAGACTATAGACTAAACCAATCTACCTTAAACTATAGCCAAACAATAACGAGTATCTTTAGAAGTAATTTCGAACTTATAGGAAATAAAAACATTCATCTCCAAAATAAAAATTAATACCCTGAAAATAATGCAAACAAAATGTTTGAATCGTGACCTTAATTAGCTAAATAAGTTTTGTAATTATGTCTCTGAATGTAGACTAGACTATAGACTAGACTATAGACTAGACTATAGACTAGACTATAGACTAGACTATAGACTAGACTATAGACTAGACTATAGACTAGACTATAGACTAGACTATAGACTAGACTATAGACTAGACTATAGACTAGACTATAGACTAGACTATAGACTAGACTATAGACTAGACTATAGACTAGACTATAGACTAGACTATAGACTAGACTATAGACTAGACTATAGACTAGACTATAGACTAGACTGTAGACTTGACTATAGACTAGACTATAGACTAGACTATAGACTAAACTAATCTACCTTAAACTATAGCCAAACAATAACGAGTATCTTTAGAAGTAATTTCGAACTTATAGGAAATAAAAACATTCATCTCCAAAATAAAAATTAATACCCTGAAAATAATGCAAACAAAATGTTTGAATCGTGACCTTAATTAGCTAAATAAGTTTTGTAATTATGTCTCTGTGCCCATCTAACTAATATATTTTGCATGTGCTACACAATAAACAGACAATTTAAAAACAAAATATTCAAATACTTTCTCTGTATATTTTAAGGTAATGTTTGTTTGAAATAGTTGTTATAATTTCCAATTATATATGTATATTGTTTTGGTTGCTATTCATATTAATTTATCTAAGTTTTTAGAACAAACTTTGTATGAAAATTTGTTTAATAAACCATTTATAAATTATTATGAACAAGGCATTATATATGTATTTATTACATTGTTTTACGGACTTATTGTTAAATTAAAAAAGCAACAAAATATAAAATTGAAAGTCTTGCAATGGACGCTCACCTACTAAAACTTTGTCGAGTGTTTGGTTGTTTGCTTTTTGGCTAGGACATATAGTAGAATATTATAAAATAACAGTTTTTGATTTGCTAAATGTTTTGTTACCAAACAAAAAAAAGATATTCTAGTAATAAATTTTGTTACAACAAAGAGTCAACGTAAATATATTTTTCAACTTTGTGGTAATTAAATTTTTGTACAAAAACGGCTTGCTAAACACATGTCGTAATATAAATGGATGTTTGCCAAAAACTTTGCCAAAACAACTGTCTATAGACATAAAGAAAAAAAATTGTTAAGAGAAAAAATAACGAAAAACAAGTTAAAGGATATGAAATGGTTTTCAACTACTTTAACACTCGTTTCTACATTTATTTAAGACTAAAGTGACAACAATAATGAAAAAAAAAAAAAAACAGGAAACTGTTAGATTTCTGTAGTGGGTGTTGGTAGAATCAGTGGCAAATATGCAAGTGTAATGGTGTTACACAGATGTTTATTGTTGGCGTGTGTTTTTATAACCTACTGTGCTACTATGCTAAGGTTATCGAGTGTTTATGCTGGAGTTTGTAATACACATATACATACATACTTAACTGCTCATATTCACTTTCTGTGTTGACTTTCGCCTGATTGTTGGTCTTTTAAGCAAACTACAGACCGATTCTTTATTGATCGCCACAATTCAGACGAATCTGAACATCGAAAAGCTATTTATTGAAATATGTTATATATCATTGGAATCATGTGAATGTAGCGAGTCATACTGTCGTTATTGTCCCACTAGACTTTCTTATTTATTTTCTTTGCTTTCAAGGAGAATGACACAAAGTTGGCGCTTAATATTTTTATAGAATTGTTACATAAAGTTAGGAAATAAATTTAGAAAGTTGTGATTTCTAATATGTTGCGTTTTAGGCACAGTATGATAAAACAATTATTAAATTTTGAAATTAATCTTCTTTTAAAGAACATCAAATATAATTTAATTAAAATTGTTTAAAAAAGTCATCAACATTAAGCTGATACAGCTACGCTTCAAAATAGCAAACTAAAACTTAAACTATTATTTTTATACAAACTTTGTCAGTCCGTCTAAAATTGCCTGTAAGTTTTTGTGGTTTCACAGTGAATTATGCCACCCAGCACTTATTTGCTTATTTGTATTCTTAGTAGTTGCTATTTTGCGGCGGAAACCTAAAAAATGAAAACTTTCATTTTAAGTATCCTGTGTTGGGCTTCGAAAACAAATGAAGAAATAAACAAACAAAAAAAAACAGTTAGTATGAAAAACGGACATTGTAAGTCATGTTTAGCAATGTTTTCTCTGTTTGTTTGGTGGTCGTGGCTGAATTTAGAATTTTCATTCTTAAATTGTTTAAAAAAAAACACTGTTTACTTGAGATGCATTTCATTTGTAGAATTCTTATTTTTCTATAAACTTTCTGGTTTCTTTGTATTTATTTAGGTTTTTATTTCATTTTTGCTTTCAAACATTTGTGTTCCAGTTGCGTGCTTAGCATTTACAAATCGCTATAGTTATTATGATGTTTCTGTGTTTGTGGTATGGCTGCTGGCTGGCCTTTAAGGCTAAATGACAAGATTTTTTTTAGAAATTTTAGAAAACTATTTGTTAGAGTTAGAATAGCATTTAGGGAATATTTCAATTCAGATTAATTGAAGAAAAATAAATAAGAAAACTTGTTCTGAGGATAATTGCAACTTCACTAGGCCGCTGTATAGTGTTACATTTCATTTCAATTTACACTAATACACTGCGAAATATCCCAAATCTTTTGAAGTAACTTTCACTATAACATAGAATTTCGTATCATTAACGAAACTATTGGTTACATTAAGGAAAAGTTTCATTCGGGTTATGAAACGCTCTTAGTTCAATGTAGTCGCAAGAAGATTTTAATCAAAAATTCGTATCGTTAATAGTTTCGTTACATGAATGTAAAAGTTTCATTCCGGTTATGAAACACTTTTAGTTCAATGTATATTTTACGAAATACTCATATATTGCAATTTTTAAAAATTTTGTCTATAAAACTATGATTGAATTGTTTAACATCTGCTCTAATTGCTGAGATATCATCCGCTGAATATACTGAAAGCCATGTGTTTTCTAGCTTTGGGTGTAGATATCTCGAAGAAGAAAGAAGATATGTCAGATGTTAAGCCTTTATTTTATAGTTTACTGAAAGGACTTTCAGATTGCATACAACATTTTATAAATAAAGTTGTTTTGGCGCTGTTAATAACGTTTCTAAACTTAGATGTGATGGAGAAAATCTGAGGTCAAATTCGGCTTCAGCGCGGCTCAATCGTATAGAAAAAAGGGTTTCAAATTTTGTCGGTTTGTGTTATAATTAACATTAGTGAAATTAAGAACTTTTGAATAAAATCATCATCTGCAAACATTTTTTCTTCACTTTTAATAATGTATAGCATTTGCTCTACATACATACATATGTATTTTTCAAATACAATCCATTTAATTTATAAAACTAAAAGCAACATTTTATGGAGAAAAAAAAAAAAAAAAATCTACAAAAATGTTTAAAACAAAAAAATGCAAAAATGAACTGCAATATGTATGGAATGTGTGGTGAATAATATTATTTCCCAGCAAAAGATGACTATGATGATGATGAAGTTGCTCTCAAAAACACATGATGCAAATGCCATGATTACCACTTACGAAATGTTATTATTATTTTACAATTTTTTTTTTTTGTTTTTGTGCATGATGAAAGATGAAACTTTTTGTTTCCTATTCATACAAAAACTATTTCTTTTTTTTTTTTTTCATTAAAAAAATATTTTATTTTATTTCATTTCGTTTTTTTATTAAAATAAAAGATGTTAACAAGTTAAAAAAAAACAGCCACAAGAGCATTTTTAGTTCTATGAAGAAGTTTTGTCTATTTTCATGATAGTAATTTTTTTGTAAGGTTGCTAAAAACTAATACTAAAGTTCAGGGTCATGAAATGAAATGAATTTGAGGTTTTCTGTTATTGTACCAACTGAAACTACTTAAAAGTATTAGATAGCTGTTATATTTTAGAAAAAATGACTAGAAATATATTTTAAACTTAAATGAGAGAGTTTTGTAGAGAAATTTTAAAAAATTTTTCTGTTTATAAAAATTGGTTTTTATTTGAAATATTTGCAATGAATTAATTCCATGAACCAACAAGCCCGATAGAGACCTAGGTGGATTTCTTCGGCTTTGAGGTATATACATCCGCCTTTCGCCTAACGAACTAACTAACTAACAACTAGAACTAAACTAACTAACTAACGAACGAAGAACGAACGAACGAACGAACGAACGAACGAAACGAGAACGAACGAACGAACGAAAGAACGAACACGAACGAACGAACGAAAGAAACTAACGAACGAACGAAGAACGAACGAACAAACGAACTAACGAACGAACTAACAACGAACGAAACGAACGAACGAACGAACGAACGAACTAACTAACGAAAAAACGAAACAACGACTAACGAACTAACGAACGAACGAACGAACGAACGAACGAAACGAACGAACAACGAACGAACTAACTAACTAACTAACTAACTAACTAACTAACTAACTAACTAACTACTAACTAACTAACTAACTACCTAACTAACTAACTAACTAACTAACTAACTAACTAACTAACTAACTAACTAACTAACTAACTAACTAACTAACTAACTAACTAACTAACTAACTAACTAACTAACTAACTAACTAACTAACTACTAACTAACTAACTAACTAACTAACTAACTAACTAACTAACTAACTAACTAACTAACTAACTAACTAACTAACTAACTAACTAACTAACTAACTAACTAACTAACTAACTAACTAACTAACTAACTAACTAACTAACTAACTAACTAACTAACTAACTAACTAACTAACTAACTAACTAACTAACTAACTAACTAACTAACTAACTAACTAACTAACTAACTACTAACTAACTAACTAACTAACTAACTAACTAACTAACTAACTAACTAACTAACTAACTAACTAACTAACTAACTAACTAACTACTAACTAACTAACTAACTAACTAACTAACTAACTAACTAACTAACTAACTAACTAACTAACTAACTAACTAACTAACTAACTAACTAACTAACTAACTAACTACTAACTAACTAACTAACTAACTGACTAACTAACTAACTAACTAACTAACTACCTAACTGACTAACTAACTTACTAATATTATAGAAAATTTTCTATTTGAAAAATTTGCAATGAATTTTTGAGTTATAGAAAATATTTAAATATTCCATAAAAATATTTGAATAAATTTATAATTTATATAAAATTTTCAAATAAATAAACTTATATTTTTCCACACTAATTTCAATTTATGATGAAGAATAGTTAAACAAACAAAAGACTAACTTCCCCAATTAAAAGTTTGAAAAATGATCCAGCTATAGAAAATTATGTCAATTAAGCCAATTTATATAGAAAAGTAACTGAAAAAATAAAAAATTCATAGAAATATATTAAAGTTGTACGTACATACAATATCATTAACAACTTACATATAACAGAACAATTTTGAAATTCATACATACAAATAAATATAATATTATTTTCTTTCTATCTTTTTCCCCATTTTCTATCATACTTCAGTTATAATTATGCATCTACATACATAAACATACATACATATGTATATGTATGTATAAAAATATGTACTCAATGCATATTAAATTTTCTGTAGAAATAAACTAAGTTCATATCAATGCAATACAAATACAGATATCTAAATGTAAATATGTATATACAGATTGTAAGTCATACAGACATGAATATGTTCATGTACATAGGTATGTTTTAATATGTACAAAATATACATAAATATGTGAATATATTAATAATATTATTATTATAGTTTTGGTTTTGTATTTATAGATGATGATGATGTTGATATTTTCAATTCTATACATACAAAAGTAGAGAATTCTTGAGGGTACTCGGTGCGTATGATTAATAGTTTTTATATATTCGTACTGCAACAAAATATTGCTCATACGTATGATAACCTTTTTTTAAAGAAAAAGTATTATTATTTTTTACATTTTCTTATAGTATTTTTATAGTTATGCAATTAAATTGGTAAAATATTGTTTTTGTTAAAAAAAATATTTAATTATTTGAGGTAGATGCCTTTAGTATTGTTCATAGAAATTACTGGAAATATATATACTTATTTTGGTATTCTTTTCCAATTAAATTATGTTTTTTTTTTTTTTTTGATTTCGATAAATTGACAATATCTGATATGGCAAAAATATGAAATAAATTCGTAATAAATTTAAGCATATGGGATTTGTCAAAGATAATTTAAAATGACATATAGCAATATGTATATAAAGGTGGCCCCAAAAGGAAAGTGGCGGTTATTTATTAATAATAAATTATTACTAAATTAAAACAAGTTTTAAAACTTTTCTATTTATCAGAAAATTTTCGATAAATTTTTCGCTTTAAAGCAGAAAAATGTTCGTTAAATAATATATTATACTAGCTATAAGCAGTGGAATTCGCTACCCTATAGGCAATATAAATAAGAAACCCACTTTACGATTTTTTACAGGTAAACGAATTTTAATATTTAATTCATTTGGGAGGTGGCACGCCCCCCATTGCTAGTCCGCACATTTTTTCCTAGACATTCATGTGCCTACGAATGTCGAAGCGCTTTACGTGAGTACCTGTCGTGTTGGCCTATCTCACGGTGGTCTTTTTCATCCACTGGGTGAGCAAAAATATAACGACTCACCACCGCCCCTTTGTGTATCTTACACGCAGGTTGCAATTTACGTATATGGATGCTGGTCCATTATACGCGCACTTTGTTGAAGTACTCGAGCTATCTAATCTCCTGCAATAGTAGCCCCGTTGGGGAAGGACAGGTGTCATGAGCAAGCTCAATCTAACCCCGACAAAGGAAAAGGTTTAGAGTCTGGATAGAAGGGGCGGACCCAACCCTATTGATGTTATGAGGAATGCTCTGTCCCTACAAACATTTTCATCATCTAAAGATTCACCCCAGTGCATTCCTGAACCTCTTAAAGTCGCCCAACCACACTGCTGAGATGGCTTCTGTTGGATTGGCATATTTAGGAGCCCGAAATATCCAAGATAATAAATCCGGATACCTCTTCATGAACCGATCTGTAATAAAGGATGTAAGAATTTCCAAAGTCAACTGAACCCCGACAAATAATCGCATATCATAAATGAGATGGCAACAGCACGGAGAAACTTCCCCATACTAAATCAGTACTAGTATACAATATATGTAAACTTTCCCAATCTTTCGCCAATTTTTGCATCAGTTATATTCCCATGATCATAAAGATCTTTCTACGGAATGACAGGCAACTACGCTAAACTGACAATTCCCCAGCATATACCGGTAAGAATTACCGATCGGGTTCAGGAATTCAGAATATGCAGCTTTGTACACAGACCTGTATCATTTGAATAGAGAATTAGCCAACGCATTATATATAGCGTATATCAGCCCTTAAACCAACAATCTCTTCCCGCGAATTTGGATTTAAATCACAGCCACTACGTGAATCCCGAAGGCACCTTAACCAACTGACCAGCCAGGACAAATCCTGTGGGCAACTAGCCCTTATATCTCTTTTCAATTCATGCAAGGACTAGGCCAGGCAGTGAATTGTAAACACCAGTTTATAGTCCCGGCAGACTAGAGGTACTGGTAACACCTCTTTACCCCGGGATTGCAATACACCATGATGGAACATTTCATCATGGAAACATGCCCCGGGGGGTCTAAAGTGCCTACGAAAAAAATTGGATTCTAGCTGCTATATTTCCTCAAATATAGAAATTTACAATTTTCTTTATATGGGGTGCGCCACGCCCACTGTAGCTAGGCTGCATTTATAGTTAATTTTTTTATAGTTAATTTCCAATATATTTTCTAAAGAATATTTACTTTTCTATTGAAAAATTGTCAAACTTTTTCTAATTTTTGTTTACAAAATTTGTATTTCTTTTAGTTAATTACATACTTTATTAATCCTTGAGCACTTAATCGTCACAAAACGGCATACAAATGAACTGAAATTTCTATAAATTTTGAAAGTTAGAAATTCATTAGACCAACTAATCAATCACAATAAATCACCAGCAAAATAACCTCGAATAAAGGAATGAAACAATGTAAATGTAAAACACCTGACACAGTTAAATTAATTATTTTGTTTGTATGTTTTATTTTGGCAACTTAACGATAAACAAAATGAAACTTTATAAAAGAAATGAACATAAAATAAACTCTTTTGTTAGAAAGTTTATTGTAATATGTTAGAAAAACCCGGCAAAGAATTTTTGATTTTGTAGCAAAAAATAAAAAAACATTAATTACTGTATTTACACAATTATTTAAAATTTTTCTATTTTATATAAACATTCACACATTTTCTATTCCCAACTCAAATTTTGATGATTTTTCTATAGAAAACAATTTCTATTTTTAGACAATGTGCGCTGAATTTTCAAATGATTACCTTCATAAAAACACCTGAATCTAGGGATTTATAATCCTCACATTTACATATATACTTATGTATGTATTTGTGTTATTTGAAAATTTAAAAATTACCGTATATTGCTGTCATGTTTACTTACGTTATTCTTTTCCAAAAACAAAAAAAGTTAACAAACAAAAAATAATGAAAAACAACAAACCTACAGAAACAAAAAGTGTTAACATGCGTCATTACAATTTGTAGGAAACAACAATGAAAAACAGCTAGTTGAATGCCAACAACAACACAAACAATATGTAGAATCAACAACAGGAAAAATACCAAAAAAAGGAAAAAAAAAACAATATTAAAAAATAAAAGAATGCTTAAACAAATAAAACATGTTTAAAAAAATCCATACAAGATAAATTATACAAGTGAAAATGTGTGTTAATAACAGTAGTGGGCAACTTTTTTTAAATTTTAATACAGTTTACTGCTATCAGGCGTTTCAGTTTAAAACTATTGTTATTTCTAAACAGTAATCCATTTGAGCAATTTTTTGTATCTGTATTTCTAAAAAATTGTAATAGTATGCGTGTTGCCCACTACTGCTTTATAGTAAGAACATTTACAAGTTTTCTGCCTACAAACGGGTCCACCCTAATCTACATACATATGTATATGTATATTTATGTGTGTATTTAACTTTACGCGTATATGTATATGTTTGTGTATGTAGTGCATTAAAAACCAATAATACTAAATTTATTTAAACCCTTTAATGAGGTTAAAAAAATTCTTCTAAAAGAAATTTTTAAACATTAAAAGAAAATTCGTCTGAAAATATACACAGTTGCTGATAGATATTAATATGTGCACGTTAAGAGATAAATTAATTTATTTTGATCTCAGCTGCGACTTAAAAGCACATCACTTTGGATTAAATATTTTAAAACAAAATTGAAAATTTAGATTAATTACATTTTAAAAGGGCAAAAAAGAGAAAATGTTAATTTTGTTAAATTATACAATTAAATTCTTAGAACTAAACGTTGACATTTACAAATATGTTGGCCTTTTTTAAATCAATTTTTTAGTCAAATTAAGAAAAAAATTTATTTAAGCCATAGTTTGTCTTGTATTCCCTGTGTAATGAAAACTACCAGGTTCTCTGGTGAGAATCATATCCCTATAGACATAAACAAGTATACTACAAATAAGTTCACCCGAAATATATATTCCCTTTGATACAAACAAATCACATTTGAACTAAGACCCAATAAATATCTTATAAACATCTGTAGGTCCATATTTGCTACTTGAAAAGATTGTAAAAAATCCTAAAAATCTACAGAAATTTAAGTAAATTCCGTAAATGTTTGCTACTGCAGGACATCATATTTATTTCATTTAATATATACAATTCTTGAAATTATAATTTTTTACAAAAATTTCTGCAAACTAGCACAAATGTTAAATACATAATTTGTATGTGAAGCACGTCGACACTTGAACTGCTAAATGGGACATTAATGGCAAATATGAAAAAAATACGAATAGGAAGTAAATGTAAAGAAATCAGTAAAATTTAAACTTAAATTTTTTTATAAATTTAAATTTTTAAAAGATTTACGAAAAAAAAATTTATAAATATATTATAAAAATTTATAATTTTTTTTTCCGGGAACTTATACGTAAGGCTTTCGATATTAAAAAATGAGTTGACAGAACACTCTTAGATCAGACTTTTGGAAACCCATCTAAAATCTAAGGATTTTAATACATAAATTATGTTTCCTTTTCATAATTTCATAATATGCATAGATCTCTCATAGTTATTTAGTTAGTAAGTTAGTTTAGTTAGTTAGTTAGTTAGTTAGTTAGTTAGTTAGTTAGTTAGTTAGTTAGTTAGTTAGTTAGTTAGTTAGTTAGTTAGTTAGTTAGTTAGTTAGTTAGTTAGTTAGTGTAGTTAGTTAGTTAGTTAGTTAGTTAGTTAGTTAGTTAGTAGTAGTTAGTTTAGTTAGTTAGTTAGTTAGTTAGTTAGTTAGTTAGTTAGTTAGTTAGTTAGTTAGTTAGTTAGTTAGTTAGTTAGTTAGTTAGTTAGTTAGTTAGTTAGTTAGTTAGTTAGTTAGTTAGTTAGTAGTTAGTTAGTTAGTTAGTTAGTTAGTTAGTTAGTTAGTTAGTTAGTTAGTTAGTTAGTTAGTTAGTTAGTTAGTTAGTTAGTTAGTTAGTTAGTTAGTTAGTTAGTTAGTTAGTTAGTTAGTTAGTTAGTTAGTTAGTTAGTTAGTTAGTTAGTTAGTTAGTAGTTAGTTAGTTAGTTAGTTAGTTAGTTAGTTAGTTAGTTAGTTAGTTAGTTAGTTAGTTAGTTAGTTAGTTAGTTAGTTAGTTAGTTAGTTAGTTAGTTAGTTAGTTAGTTAGTTAGTTAGTTAGTTAGTTAGTTAGTTAGTTAGTTAGTTAGTTAGTTAGTTAGTTAGTTAGTTAGTTAGTTAGTTAGTTAGTTAGTTAGTTAGTTAGTTAGTTAGTTAGTTAGTTAGTTAGTTAGTTAGTTAGTTAGTTAGTTAGTTAGTTAGTTAGTTAGTTAGTTAGTTAGTTAGTTAGTTAGTTAGTTAGTAGTTAGTTAGTTAGTTAGTTAGTTAGTTAGTTAGTTAGTTAGTAGTTAGTTAGTTAGTTAGTTAGTTAGTTAGTTAGTTAGTTAGTTAGTAGTTAGTTAGTTAGTTAGTTAGTTAGTTAGTTAACTGGAAGATCGTCACTTTACTGTTTTTAGGGTAAAAAATCGGCAAAATGTACTATCCAAAAAGGGAAGGGAACTTGAGGTAGTTAACCTGACGACCGCAAATCCGTTCAACGCAACGAGGGCTGAATTAAAAAAAAGTGAATCCCAATAAAAACCTGTGTGTTTACCCTTTTCAAAATGAGAAAATTACGGCCACAGCTATACAAAATTGGACGTGCGGATTCCTTTGAAATTACGTCTAGCAAACTGAAAATCGGACTATAATATATTTAGTAAATACACTATATAAGGCGCACAATAGGCCAAATAGTGGCCTAGGTGTTCTTCTTCGGATTTAATTAAAATTAAGATTTTTTAAATTTTAAATTTTTTAAACTTTTGCACAAAAAAAATCAAACTTCTAAAAATAAATGGTTGAAAAATGAGTAAAATCTCCAAAAACCAATATTTTGACCATATTTTCGGTCATACACACATACATATGGGGAATTTCGTGTCAAGTGACCCAAATTGCAAAACTGGATTTGGATGAAATTTGCACCATGATTAGTAACATTGGATAGTGGGCCAAGAACTGCCGGTGTTAGAGAGTGTCAAAGTTGAACATTTTGGTCAAACAGGTAGCTTTTCACCCATTGGTCCTAGGAAAAATTTTCCAAAGGACTAAATTGAAATTGAGACAGAAAGTTTTCAAATATTTTGTTATTTTATTAAACAAAAAAAATAAAAAAATGGTGTTATATTAAGTACAAATACTTTAAATGTCATTAATAAGTTTTTAATCAAAATACCAACTCAATAATGAAATGAAAAGCCGATGATAGAGAGTAAAGTTAAGGCACGTGACCAAGGTAACAACTAATGTTAAAGAAAAGAAGAACTTGACTCGCTTTTAAAAATTTTTAATGAATTAAAAATATTTTACTTATCTTTTGCGCTGAAGGACATTTTGTACAGACTTGATAATTTCTTTAATATTTCTTGTTTTCTTTTTTTTTTTTTGTAATTTAAAATTATTTTTACAGCTGTAGATGTTTCTATTCATACAGATTTACTAAATTACAAACAACCACATGGTTTACAT
Source organism: Lucilia sericata (assembly GCF_015586225.1). Lineage (NCBI taxonomy): Eukaryota > Metazoa > Arthropoda > Insecta > Diptera > Calliphoridae > Lucilia > Lucilia sericata. The sequence goes on along the minus strand of NW_023994670.1, from coordinate 32,540 downwards.
TTGGCTTTGAGTGAGTTTGAAAGACAGGAAACAGATTAATAGGGTTGTGTCAGGTTGTTTAGATTTTTTTTGACATAGTATTAGGTTAACAGACACATGAGGGATTGGTGCTTTAAGTTTAGATCCCTATAAGGCTTAGTGTTATTTATTCCAACTTAAATTTTGAAAATAATTTAAAAATTTTTATAAAACCACACAGAAAAAAATGGAATTCAAAATCAAACAAAAAATTCATAAAGCCAAGTATTTTTTTTACTAAAATAGGACCTATCACGAAATTCGTAAAATCAAGTACTCAAATTCGTAAATTCTTTATTGAAAAAATTTCAGGATTTTTCTTATTAAAATAATATACTATTTACGAAAAACATTAATAAATAATCGCAACATTTCCAAACAATTATTTTACTGAAACAATAACACAAGTTATTAGTATTTGTACTGAAATTCAAGCAAATATGTTATCTGAAACAGTTAAATTATTTATTGTATTTTGGCAATAATAATAAGAAAATTTTTTATTGAATCTATAAAAATTTTGTTAAAAAATATATACTAAATTTTAACAAAAATTCTACAAAAAATATTTAAAACTAAAAGTAGTAAAAAAAATTACATATATACTTACAACATTTTTAAGAAAACGTTTCTAATTCTAGAAACTATTATTTTGTACTGTGAAAACTGAAACACTTATACATTAAATGTTATAAACCAAATAAGAATTATATCAATTCATTTTAGTACATTCCAAAACTGGTTTTATTGTTGTATTCCATATGCAGACATAAAAATAAAACTCAAACAAAAACATTTATTGAATCAGTAAAAATATTTACTGAAAGTTAAATTTATTTCAATAAAGTGTTTGTTAGAAAATATTTTCCTTCTGTGTGAACATCAAACAAATTCGTTATAAACCCAAATAAAAATATTTATAAAAATCGAAATTAAATTTAAGCAAACGATTGTTAAGAAAAAAATTGTGCATATTTTTTTCTGTGCAGTTAAGGAGGGATCATCCTAATGGTAAATATTTGTATTAAAAAAAGTAAAGATAAGTAGACTATGAACAAAATTCAATTCTATTAAAAAAAACTTTAAAATTTTTAAATTAAATTCATGTTTAAATATTATGGCACGTTTCATTTCTTCCTCTTTAGATTAGAAATCACTTTACGAAACGGTTATAATATTTTACTTACCCTATTGAAACGTGTGTTATAGGAAACGCCGGAAACGGAAGTGTGTTTGGACTTGTAACTTTTAAAGATTTTACAAAGTGTTAGTGGTTTCTTTATAATCCTATAAATCTAAGTTTGTACTTAAAAATTCAAAAAAACTTTTTAATTGAACACTTTTAAAATTCTTAATTTTTTCCTGGAATTTCAGAAAACAAAACGAAAAAAGTTTAAAAAACTAAACATTCACCTTTAAATTTTTTTCTTTCTTTAAATTCTGTATTTCCTATTTAACCAAGTTGTTTGCTTTCCTTTATAAACCTTGTCCATTCCATTAACAATTTAAAAGCTTTATTGTTCTTCATTTTACAATCATTTACCACAAAGGAAGTTATTATTTTTTTCTTTTGTTTTTTCAAATAAAAACCTCTTTCATCATTAATAAAGCAAAACAAAACTAACAAACCAAAGTATACATTTATTTCAATTTCCCCTTGGCATTGAGTCGTTTTCAATATTCATCTTAAATTCTTAAAGAAAAAAATACGTAATCCTTAAGATTTTGTAATTGAAGAACAAAAATCTGTATTAATATTAAAGCACTTGTTGTCAGGACGATGAGAATGAGAAACTATTAATTTTATTTAAAAACACACAAACACTACTTACTACTGGTGGTTTAGAGAAGTAAACCAGGGTCAGCATACTTGACAACACCTACACACGTCACACACACTTATAAATGCTGCTGGAAGTTTTTGTTTTGACACAAACGAAAACGTCCTAATAAAATACTTGCGTGAAAACACAAAACTGTTGCCAGGATAAATATTTCAAAATAAACTCCCAGCACATGAATCTTTAAGTATTTGTTTGAAATGAAAAGAAGGTCGGTCTAACTATGTTGACAGAAAAATGGCAAAAGGTTTCTTTAGTTCGATTTAGTAGTAATAATCTATGAGTAGAATTTAAGAAATAAAAGAAAAGTTATAATGAATGTCAATTTTATAAACAATTTAAAAGTTTATCAAAAAATTCCCATAAAATAAAACATTCTCTTTAGAACATCAACTGAACCGAGAAAAGCAAAAAAAAGTTTTTTTTTTTTCAATTCCCTATTGAAAATCATGATATTTGTTAAATATAATGTATGTCTACAATCTTTTCCAAATACGTCTCAAAAATTTCCTAATAGATTCATTACAATGTACTACACAAGTAGTACTGCCAAACAGTGTTAATAACATTGTAGTTTAATTGTTTATTATATGTAAAGAAGCAACTTATTTCTCAAACAAATCGATTAAATGCAGCCTTTTAAATAGTTTGTTATATTTAATAAAGCTGAAATCGTCTATTGTCGGAAGGGCATTTTAACTTCGTTCCTGTGATCATTCAAATACTCATAAATATGTACGTTTCTTGCAGTTGATTGTAGTTTTGTTGCACCGTTCAACAGCCATATAATTTGACATGATGTGAAAAAACTGAAAACGCAGTGTCAGATTTTCTTCTAAATGGTCTTTAAAGTTACATTTAAATTGGTAAATTTTTTTTAATAATTTATTTAATATTTACAAGGATATTCCAATATTCCTAGAAGATTCAAACAATTACTTTTATTATATTGCTATATGGAAAACTGGAAACGAAATATTATTCTGAATAGTCTCTACTTTCACATGTATTTCGATTTTTTTTATGTATGTGGACTTACTAACTTACTAACTTACTGACTTACTTAACTAACTAACTAACTAACTAACTAACTAACTACTAACTACTAACTAACTAACTAACTACTAACTAACTAACTAACTAACTAACTAACTAACTAACTAACTACTAACTAACTAACTAACTACTAACTAACTAACTAACTAACTAACTAACTAACTAACTACTACTAACTACTAACTAACTAACTAACTAACACTAACTAACTAACTAACTAACTAACTAACTAACTAACTAACTAACTAACTAACTAACTAACTAACTAACTAACTAACTAACTAACTAACTAACTAACTAACTAACTAACTAACTAACTAACTAACTACTAACTAACTAACTAACTAACTAACTAACTAACTAACTACTAACTACTAACTAACTAACTAACTAACTAACTAACTAACTAACTAACTAACTAACTAACTAACTAACTAACTAACTAACTACTAACTAACTAACTAACTAACTAACTAACTAACTAACTAACTAACTAACTAACTAACTAACTAACTAACTAACTAACTAACTAACTAACTAACTAACTAACTACTAACTAACTAACTAACTAACTAACTAACTAACTAACTAACTAACTAACTAACTAACTAACTAACTAACTAACTAACTAACTAACTAACTAACTAACTAACTAACTAACTAACTAACTAACTAACTAACTAACTACTAACTAACTAACTAACTAACTAACTAACTAACTAACTAACTAACTAACTAACTAACTAACTAACTAACTAACTAACTAACTAACTAACTAACTAACTAACTAACTAACTAACTAACTAACTAACTACTAACTAACTAACTACTAACTAACTAACTAACTAACTAACTAACTAACTAACTAACTAACTAACTAACTACTAACTAACTAACTAACTAACTAACTAACTAACTAACTACTAACTAACTAACTACTAACTAACTAACTAACTACCTAACTAACTAACCTAACTAACTAACTAACTAACTAACTAACTAACTAACTAACTAACTAACTACTAACTAACTAACTAACTAACTAACTAACTTACTAACTAACTAACTAACTAACTAACTAACTAGCTAACTAACTAACTAACTAATTAACTCACTAACTTACCCTACTTCACTAATTTTACTTACTTGCTGACATACTAACGTATTAACTTACTAACATTAACCGTAAAATAAATTTTGAAAATATGGAAAATCTCAGGAAGATAAATATAGTGTTTTCTTTTAGAATTTTGAATCATAAAACCACAGTCTTAACCATGTGTATGTACTTTTATAGATAAAATTATTTGTTTATGAAAGTCATTTGAGCTAAAGAATAGAATATTAAACAAGTAAGAATGTGTTATATTAGGCAATACCGAATCGTATATACCCTCCATGAAATCTTGTACTATTTTGTACATTTTAAATGAATTTCGGGATGTGACGCGATATGTGACCGTTATGTATCAATTCTTTTGTAATTTGGCCACGATTTAATCATTAATAAGATTTACATATGAATTTTATTAATCGTATATCGATAGTAATATGAACATCAGGATTTTCAGATCTGGCCCTACAATGGTGGTTGCTGTGAGAGGGATTATTATGGTCCGTCCTGTGTACAATTTTAGCTCAACTGGTCACTTGTGTGAGGGCTGGACTGGACAGGTGGACTTAACTTATCGTGTCTATAACAGACAGACGAATCTTACTTAGATCGTCTGAGATTTCAATAAGATATTTTGTAGGTCCGTGTGTTACAAACGGAATGACAAAATCAACATACCACACATCTTTTTTGAACGTTGATATAAACATCACAAAATATGAGATCCAAATACACATGTGTGAGTATGTGTACATGAAATTAAAAGGAAAAATAAGAAAATGAAAAAAATGAAAAAAAAAAAAAACAGAGATAAAGGAGAAGAGACAAAAAATTACATAAAAATGGCAAAAAGGTACGTGAACTTTGTTTTAAGTAAATCAACATATACAAACAAAAAGAACAACAACAAACAAATAAAGAATTTAATGAATGAATTCCTTTATTAAAATGAAAAACAAAAAGACAAAGAAGTATGAAAAGATAGAAGGCCATATTAGAACATATGATACACTACAGCATACATACATACATACATACATGACAGAACTTACTTATAATACATATGTATTGTTCAACTGTGATTTTGTTAAAGTTTCTTAGGAATTTGATCTTGATTCTCAAAAAAAAAAACTTCAAAAAAGTGCTTCTCTAAGCGTATACTTAATATTTGTAATATCAATATATTATTAACACGTATACGTACAGGTGTTGTTAATAGCAGTGCAATTTCACAATGTAAAACTGATGAAGATGATGTTTTTTTGATTTTATATGTTGACAATTTTTGTTCCTTATAACAAGAGCTACAATATTGTTTCAGAGAGTAAATCAATATTCGGAACAGTTTGTAAGATATGAGCCTGAGAAAATGATCACTTTTTTGCAAGAAAAAGTGCGAGTCTTTGGACAAAACTGGAAGACACAGGTCTCAGTGTTATTAAATGTACAAAGAATAAATGAAATCAAAGCTAACAATAAAGTTGCAAATGTTGTTAGTTTTATTTGCCTTTTAATTAAAGCAACAAAATTGCTAATAATTTAGAAAGGGAGTTGGTCAATTCTAATTCCTTCCCCTTAAATGTAACTGAAAGACACTGAATTATTTTTTGAAATTAATTATTTTTATGAAATGTATATGTATAAGTAAGTACGAGATAAACAAGAAATTTATAACTATTAACAGCAGCGACAAGTGTTTGCCATTAGCTTACTCACCTCTGTCACACCAACTACAGCTAAATGACAACACCTTCAAAACACCAGGTATACTTATAAGCACCTATAAAGAAAACCCTGCAGTTCTAAAAGTAGTAAAGGTAAACATTTTGCACAGAAAATTTAACAAATATCTTTAATCAATATGTTGAAAGGTCAATAATTGTGTCGATATACTTGAATAGGATCGAGTCACTTAAGACTCCCAGAACAGCTGGATACCCATTTATTTTAATTTTACTCACATTTGCACACCCAATGTAACACATACACACACATCCATTTGAAGTCTAAGCAGCTTCATTAAATTCCATTAATTATTAATTTATCGCCTAATTCTAGGGGGTAAAAAGTCAGTGAACCCTTAAGTATGCTTTACTTTTTTTTAATTTTTACTTCGCAGTTTCTAATTAAAACATTACACAACGATTAGTGAGTATCCTGCAGCAGTAGAATGCTAAAGTTTTACACATTTTTTTCAACTTCTACAATACAAAAGTCAAGTTTTAATATTTGTTTTAATATATGAGTGAAAATCAAAAATTTTTAAAATTTTAATATAACAGATACCCAGCAAAAACTTTTAGTACGAATAGCATTTTAAATCATTATTTTAACACGGTTATGACAGGCAAGTACTTAAATTCAAAACAAAATGTCAATGCCGAAACGTAAGTTATTACATAAATAAAGTGATTTGTAAGGCATTACTAGATTTCATCCAAGTAAGGGTGCTGTTTATTGCACTGCTTTTAACGACACCTGTACGTATACGTGATAATGATTTATTGATATTACAAATATTAAGTATACGCTTAGAGAAGCTCTTTTAAGCCAGTTATGAGCTTTCAACTTTTATGGAGTTTAGGTAAATTTTGAACCGAACTTTATAACATTAAAAAGGAAGATTGTAGTTTTGAATTTCATAGCTTTACTTGAAAAAACAGTAATAAGCTTTAAAGTAATTTTCTAAAGCTTTCTTTGTATGGGGTGGTGGAGTCAATTATGGACATATCAAGGGGTGAAAATTGTACCTACTTTTGGTACTATTTTATAAAGCATTAGTTTGAGTTTATTAACTTATACATATGAATACATAATAAGGAGCTGCCACTACGATATTGTAACTTTTTGGAATAGAATTTTTATTTCGTTGATGGGGAGAAAAAATGTACCAAAAAACGTGATAATTCGATTTTATTCAGACTCAAGAAGGCGATTTCGATAAAATTTTAATGATTCATATATGTATGTAGTAACACAGATGGGTCCGGTACCAAGGAGTTATTAGGTACTTTTTCGTTCTTCAAAAGGTACTTTTGAGTTTTCTTTAATACTGAACCTAGAAACATGAAATAAATGATAACTCATAAAACGGGACTTTTTGGTACCATTTCATTGTTCAAAAGGTACTTTTTAAATTTTCTATAATATTAAATCTAGAAACATAAAATTTAGCACTATAAAAGGTGATTTTTGGTACTTTTTCATCGTTCTAATTATTTTAATTAATGAACCTAAAAGCATACTTTCTGATTATATGAAAATCTTTAAAAGGAGACTCTTTGGTTCTTTTTTGTAGGTAGTAAATCAAAAACCATAAAAAGGACTTTTTTGTGCAATTTTGTTATTCAAAAGGTACTTTTTAAAATTGAGCATGTTGAACCCGAAGTAAGTAAAAAACTATAAAAGGGGATTTTTGGTACTTTTTCATCGTTTTAATTATTTTAATTATTGAATCTAGAAGCATACTTTCTAATTGTATGAAAATCTGTAAAAGGAGTCTCTTTAGTACTTTTTTCACATTTAACAGGTACTTTTTTGATTTTATGAATTATTCAACCTAGAAACATAAAATAAGACATATGGAATCTTGACGGAATGAAATCTAAAGAATTCCTTGGTACTTTTTTAATTTTTCAAACATTAAAGAGCACTTTCCTGCAGGCATGGGGGGTAATGATTACACAGAGTAATTCACTACATGGTGAATTACAATTACTTGTAATGTGTAATTGAGAAATAACCAATTACAATTATTTGTAACTGTAATTGAAGTTTTTCCAATTACAATTACTTGTAATGTGTAATTGACCAATAATCAATTACAATTGCTTGTAATTGTAATTGATCTTTTAATCAATTACAATTGCTTGTAATTGTAATTGAAGTTTTAGCAATTACAATTACTTGTAATTGCAATTGAAGTTTTCAATTAAAATTACTTGTAATTGTAATTTAGGTATTACTAATTACAAAATTACATGTAATTATAAGGAACAAATTGGCGAAACTTCAATTACAAATAATTGTAATTGGACAAACTTCAATTACAACTACAAGTAATTGTAATTGCCAAATCTTCAATTACAATTACTTCAAATGTAATTGTAATTGAAAATGTAGTCATTACCCCCATGCCTGCTTTCCTGGTACTTTTTCGTTTTTCAACTGGTACTTTTTGATTTTTCGCAATTTTGAACCTAGAAACGTAAAATCGGACATATCGAATCCTAATAAAATAAAAATTTATTACTTTTGTGGAAATCTTTTTTGTACTTTTTCGTTCATCAACTGGTACTTTCTTAATCTTAAGATATAAAGCTAGAAACATAGAATTAAACATGCGGCATCCTGATTGAATTAAAATCTATTATAAAATAGAACTTTCTGGTACTTTTTCGTTTTCCCACTGGTACTTTTTTGAGTTTCCTGCAATAAAACATACAAACAAGAACTCAGACAAATACAAAGGATTCTCATTAAATGAGAGTTTGTAATAGTAGTCATTTTGGTACTTTAGCGTAACAATTGGTATTCGTAGTTAAAGATGAGGGTAGCGAAGCACACTGGGTAATGCTAGTTTATAATAAAATCTTTATATAAATTAAAAACAAGTGAAGTACGTTTAAATAGCTGGAGAGTTTTCTAAAGCTTTTATTAATATTGACGTGTTCTTTTCATTTAGTGTTGCAGACAGTACATTAACCTCTTACAACATAATAATGATGATGACAATGATTACAACATTCTATGTTTCATTTTCAGGCTTGACTAACACAAATTGGTCATCACTGTCTAAGGACATGGCTAAAATGCTCCCACTATATACATATTTATAGAAATATATCTACGTTTACTTGTTTTATTTTAAAGGTTAGCCAACGATTTGTATGTTTTTTTTCCTATTTCAACGTCTTGTTGTTTTTACATTTCATTTTCATATCCTCGCTATATAGCCTTGGGCGTATATATAAAATAATGTATATAAACGGAAGTTTTTTATACTTATTGAGACACAGAGTGACAAATATAGAAGTATACAAAATGTTATCAAAATTTAAAGTACACTGAGAAAAAATCTATTGTTTAAAAACTTTTTAGAAAGAAGTAGAAACCATTCTTTTAAGTTTACCATTGTTAAAGTTTAACTTTTGTTATATAAAATAGTAACAAAGTTTATTTTTTAAAAGCGAATAGATCGGATTTTCAGATCGTAAGGGAAAATGGCGAAAATCTGTCAGATTAGTATTTAGTGTAGCTCAAACTCTTTAGAGATTTTGTAACTCAATTCAAATAAAAATTATTTAATAAACAACTTTTAAAAAAATGCATTTGGGTAAAAAATCGAAACCTTTAAAGGTTACACCTCAAAAGATTTCCTGTTTTAAATTTCCTTTATTATCTAGCCCACACAATGAGTGCGTAAGTACTTAGATCAATATTTTAGAATTAATTATGCACGGTAACTCTCTTATCCCACCTTAAGTGGTGGGGTAAGAGAATTTTGTACAGTTGCCACGTACATATAGGCATTCTTGTACATTTACACATAAATATTTGAGTTATCGTAACCCAAATATCCGCTTACATTGCCCAATGAGCCATTTAATACGTTAGTTACACACATAGACACAGACACTTACACAGACATACATATTAGGGAGAATTCTTTTTAAGGAATTTACAATTTTTGAAAATTGCAATACTAACCCAAGAACTAACTATGCAATGTCTACTAAATACTGTCTGCATTACTTAGAAGGAGTCTGGTAATGACTTATAAAACATATACATACTTTTAAGCTTTGATATCAAATCTTATAATATTAATCAGTTTTGATCAAAAAACGGGGAAAATACCCTAATACACATCCACATGCCAATCTCATATATACATCTAAAACAACAGTAAATGCCGTAACAAAATACACATAAAAAACATGATGGACGTCACATTTAAAGTGTTTGAGCATGAGGAGAAGGGCAGAAAAGTTGGTGGGTTTAGAATGGCCAACGAAATTTACTGGCGGAAACTGTTAAATTCTGTATAATACCTAGCCAGAGATAATGCCAACAAATATATCTATGTACATATGTTTGTCAGCTATAACGTGTATGTGATTCTATGTTCATTTCAAGAATGTAAAAAAAACTCTTGCAAAAAACAATACATATTTCGATGGTTGTTTCTTCGTTGGGATCTAAAATTAATGAATTTAAATTAAAACCAAGTACTGGATAAAACAATATACATACATATTTATATAAAGGATAAAGGCAACAGTATCATATACAAACAATTTACAAAACGAAAAAATATAAACCAAAAAGCAACTGAAAAACCATTTGAAAATTTTTGCTTAATTTTAATATATACAGCTTATTTAAAACAAAAAAGGAAAAAACTCCAACTAACTGCTGTTACCAGAATTTAATTGAATTTACTATCATAATATTAAGGATCTAAATTTAAGGACGAAAATATTTTTAAACAAAATAGTAAGGTTTCAAAAAAATATGCCCTAAAAAAATTAAGCAATAAAAAAGACAAAAACGGAAAGATAAATGAATAAAAGTTTAAAAATTACTTATGGAAATGACAATTATAAAGGTTACAACTCCTTTTTTTTAATTTTGTTTTGGGCTTATTTATCCCCATTTTCATTCCCTGGGCAAAATTGCTGGATTTATGGCAAACCATTAAATGCTACAGATATGATTTAAACAACAAAGAAATTTATGAAAAAACCCAAAAGTAAAAAAAATAAGCATTCATGTAGAATTCCATAATAAACTAGTGAAGTTGAAAAAATAAAGAATTTAAGGATTTAAAATGCATAACTGAGATTTCTCAGTCAGATTTGTGGGAAAAAGTTAAGAAATGAAATACAACAGATAACTGATTTCTTTTGAAACATGTACTTATACAACGACTTACATTTCAACGACTACTACTTTAAGTACTCTATTAATCATTCCAGTCTATAGCCTAGTATATAGTCTAGTCTATAGTCTAGTCTATAGTCTAGTCTATAGTCTAGTCTATAGTCTAGTCTATAGTCTAGTCTATAGTCTAGTCTATAGTCTAGTCTATAGTCTAGTCTATAGTCTAGTCTATAGTCTAGTCTAGTCTAGTCTATAGTCTATAGTCTAGTCTATAGTCTAGTCTATAGTCTAGTCTATGTCTAGTCTATAGTCTAGTCTATAGTCTAGTCTATAGTCTAGTCTATAGTCTAGTCTATAGTCTAGTCTATAGTCTAGTCTATAGTCTAGTCTATAGTCTAGTCTATAGTCTAGTCTATAGTCTAGTCTATAGTCTAGTCTATAGTCTAGTCTATAGTCTAGTCTATAGTCTAGTCTATAGTCTAGTCTATAGTCTAGTCTATAGTCTAGTCTATAGTCTAGTCTAGTCTAGTCTATAGTCTAGTCTATAGTCTAGTCTATAGTCTAGTCTATAGTCTAGTCTATAGTCTAGTCTATAGTCTATAGTCTAGTCTATAGTCTAGTCTATAGTCTAGTCTATAGTCTAGTCTATAGTCTAGTCTATAGTCTAGTCTATAGTCTAGTCTATAGTCTATTCTATAGTCTATTCTATAGTCTATTCTATAGTCTAGTCTATAGTCTAGTCTATAGTCTAGTCTATAGTCTAGTCTATAGTCTAGTCTATAGTCTAGTCTATAGTCTAGTCTATAGTCTAGTCTATAGTCTAGTCTATAGTCTAGTCTATAGTCTAGTCTATAGTCTAGTCTATAGTCTAGTCTATAGTCTAGTCTATAGTCTAGTCTATAGTCTAGTCTATAGTCTAGTCTATAGTCTAGTCTATAGTCTAGTCTATAGTCTAGTCTATAGTCTAGTCTATAGTCTAGTCTATAGTCTAGTCTATAGTCTAGTCTATAGTCTAGTCTATAGTCTAGTCTATAGTCTAGTCTATAGTCTAGTCTATAGTCTAGTCTATAGTCTAGTCTATAGTCTAGTCTATAGTCTAGTCTATAGTCTAGTCTATAGTCTAGTCTATAGTCTAGTCTATAGTCTAGTCTATAGTCTAGTCTATAGTCTAGTCTATAGTCTAGTCTATAGTCTAGTCTATAGTCTAGTCTATAGTCTAGTCTATAGTCTAGTCTATAGTCTAGTCTATAGTCTAGTCTATAGTCTAGTCTATAGTCTAGTCTATAGTCTAGTCTATAGTCTAGTCTATAGTCTAGTCTATAGTCTAGTCTATATAGTCTAGTCTATAGTCTAGTCTATAGTCTAGTCTATAGTCTAGTCTATAGTCTAGTCTATAGTCTAGTCTATAGTCTAGTCTATAGTCTAGTCTATAGTCTAGTCTATAGTCTAGTCTATAGTCTAGTCTATAGTCTAGTCTATAGTCTAGTCTATAGTCTAGTCTATAGTCTAGTCTATAGTCTAGTCTATAGTCTAGTCTATAGTCTAGTCTATAGTCTAGTCTATAGTCTAGTCTATAGTCTAGTCTATAGTCTAGTCTATAGTCTAGTCTATAGTCTAGTCTATAGTCTAGTCTATAGTCTAGTCTATAGTCTAGTCTATAGTCTAGTCTATAGTCTAGTCTATAGTCTAGTCTATAGTCTAGTCTATAGTCTAGTCTATAGTCTAGTCTATAGTCTAGTCTATAGTCTAGTCTATAGTCTAGTCTATAGTCTAGTCTATAGTCTAGTCTATAGTCTAGTCTATAGTCTAGTCTATAGTCTAGTCTATAGTCTAGTCTATAGTCTAGTCTATAGTCTAGTCTATAGTCTAGTCTATAGTCTAGTCTATAGTCTAGTCTATAGTCTAGTCTATAGTCTAGTCTATAGTCTAGTCTATAGTCTAGTCTATAGTCTAGTCTATAGTCTAGTCTATAGTCTAGTCTATAGTCTAGTCTATAGTCTAGTCTATAGTCTTAGTCTTATAGTCTAGTCTATAGTCTAGTCTATAGTCTAGTCTATAGTCTAGCTTCGTTAGTCATAGTCTAGTCTATAGTCTAGTCTATAGTCTAGTCTATAGTCTAGTCTATAGTCCTAGTCTATGTCTAAGTCTATAGTCTAGTCTATAGTTAGTCTATAGTCTAGTCTATAGTCTAGTCTATAGTCTAGCTATAGTCTAGTCTATAGTCTAGTCTATAGTCTAGTCTATAGTCTAGTCTATAGTTAGTCTATAGTCTAGTCTATAGTCTAGTCTATAGTCTAGCTAAGTCTAGTCTATAGTCTAGTCTATAGTCTAGTCTATAGTTAGTCTATAGTCTAGTTCTATAGTCTAGTCTATAGTCTAGTCTACGTAGTCTAGTCTATAGTCTAGTCTATAGTCTAGTCTATAGTCTAGTCTATAGTCTAGTCTATTATAGTCTAGTCTATAGTCTAGTCTATAGTCTAGTCTATAGTCGTAGTCTAGTCTATAGTCTAGTCTATAGTCTAGTCTATAGTCTAGTCTATAGTCTAGTCTATAGTCTAGTCTATAATCTAGTCTATAGTCTAGTCTATAGTCTAGTCTATAGTCTAGTCTATAGTCTAGTCTATAGTCTAGTCTATAGTCTAGTCTATAGTCTAGTCTATAGTCTAGTCATTTTAACTCGTTATTTTAAGTGATGACATCGAAAGCAAGTACTAATTGCGCTCTCTTACAATTAAGTACTTAAATAAGTCCTTACAAATAGACGTTGCGGTGTTTTAAGCACATTTATTATCACAATTTCTTATGTGTTTCTCAAATTATTATTAAGTTCCGACTAAACTAAGTTTATTAAATATTAACCTAATTCTTTTCTGAAAATCTTTAAAAAAAACTGCAAAATAATGTTTTTAATGTTTTGCTACAATTTTCAATTTACTAAATTACCTTATATTCTGTTTTTATAGATTAAAATAAAACTTAAATTTTCATTAAGTCTTATTTTTAGCAGAAAAACATAAATAACTTTAATTCTTTTTTTGGGGCATAAAACTTTATTTTTCAGTCGTTTCAGCTTGTACAAGATTAATGAATACGGATTAAACAGCCAAAACATAAGAACAAAATTAAAGATAACAGCAGGAATAAAATTTAAGTATTTATGTTAACAACAACATGTAGAAGATTTTTTTCTTTAATTTATTATTAAAAATCCTTTGCCAAAAACAGAAGAGAAGTTCAAAAAAAAGCTCTGACACAATCGCACATACATAACACGAAGGTGTATTGAAAAATCATTTCAATATATTATTGAAATTACATATATGTATGTATCTGACATCTTTCGGTAATATTTGGAAGTCTAAAATTGTATGGCAAAGCATACTTTATTGGCCTGCCCTCATAAATTGAAAACAAACAAATTGAAGTTAATGAAGATATTGACTGGACAGCTGCTGCTTTAAAGCCAACATCATTTTTCACTAAGAACCTAAATCTTTTTCAAACGGTATTTAATAAAGAGATTCTTACAAATATACAATATATACACACAAACATTAGGATTAGAGAATAACATTTAGTTGAAACCAACAGCGCACACAAATCCTTAGTCAACTCAAATACACACACACAGAGACCTATTCATAGATACACAGATAATGATGAATGAGTGGTAACTTTTAAGAAGCAATAAACCCCTAATTACGTCCACTTTTTAATTGAGAATTTATTTCAATGTTTTCCGTTGGTACTTAACAAGTTTAAAGGGAATCCCACACCCTACGTTACGACAAACTAAGCGACAACAATAATGAACACCCCCCACCCTACTCCAACTGTTGTTCCTTGTCCTTCTAGTGCTCTTTAGTCATTCCTGCTGCTCATGTTACAATTACACTTAATGTCCTTACGGAAACAATAAACGCAGAGGATCACTGCTGGAGTACAAAAACAAAATTTGTTTATGAAATGAAAATCTGGTACTGAGTTGTTGTCTTTTTGGAAAACACATAACGACAACAACAAAAAGTTTAAATATTACGTTACGAAAGTAAACACAAGAACAACACAATGACAACAACATCAAGCTTGAATGAACAATGTATTCAATTGTTTCTTTCCATCTGGGATAGTGAGACGAAAGGGAGCATCATAGCACAATGGAAAAAGACAAAAAAAAATAAATGAAATGAAAAAGTATTAATGAATTTAATTATCCCTGAATAATGCTGCTCCTATCGCCTTTGTTTGTTAGAAAAAATAAATGGATGGAATATACAGTTTAACTAGCCATTTGTTGTTTTAATAAGAACAATTGTTCCTGTAGTTTAAAGGCGGAAAATACTTATATGTATAACCCACCTTTCATTACTATGTACTTTAAACAGTTCTAGATCAGTTCTACTTCAATTCTAGCTCAGTTCAAGTTCAGTTCTAATTCAGTTCTAATTCAGTTCTTGTTCAGTTCTAATTCTGTTCATGTTCAGTTCTACAAAAGTTCTACGATAAACAAATGAATACTGTTCAGTTCTACTTCACTTCAGTTCTAGTTCAGTCCTAGTTCAGTTTTATTTCAGTTCTAGTTCAATTCACTTCAATTACAGCATAAACATTCTTGCTAGCCGTTAAGAAGTAACACCTTATACTTACTTGTTGTTATACCCTACACCACTTTAGTAGGGAGCGTATATTTGGTTTGTGCTGATGTTTGTAACGCACAATAATATTTGTCCTATACCCACCTTAAAGTGTACAAATCATCTCAAAATCATTTTCTGAGTCGATTTAGCTATGTCCGTCCGTCTGTCCGTCCGTCCGTCCATGTAAACCTTGAAATCAGACTACAGGTCGCAATTTTGAAGATAATTCAATGAAATTTGGTACATGATATTCTATTGCCCCGACGAAGCCTATTGAAAATGGTTAAAATCGGTCCATTATTTCACCTGGCCCCATACAACTGTACACCCGAATAGGGCTTGTAAACATTGTAATCAAACTACAGGTCGCAATTTTGAAGATAATTCAATTAAATTTGGCAGATGATCTTCTATTGTAACGAAGCCTATTGAAAATGGTTAACATCGGTCCATTATTTCACCTAGCCCCCATACAACTGAACCCCCGAATAAAGCTTGTAAACCTTGTAATCAAACTACAGGTCGCAATTTTGGAGATAATCTAATGAAATTTGGCACATGATCTTTTATGGTACTGTAGACGAAGCCTATTGAAAATAGTTAATATCGGTCCATTATTTCACCTAGGCCCCATACAACTGAACCCGCTAAATAGGGCTTTTAAGTTCATAATTATGTTTAATATACTCGTATCTCGACAAAAAGCTGCAAAACCAAGTTCTATACTAGCCTTGATGACCCTGATGAACTTTATAATTATAGGTCTTCATTTGACCCTAGCGCATATAAAAAGCCCCCATCAAAATTTTACTTAAATATCCACAGTTTCATTAAACAATATATGGCTTATGTATATCTGAGGCAAGGTACAATTCAACTTAAATGTTTTATTATGAAATCTGAATTACATTTTATTCGTATACAGATGTAGGGTATTATATGGTCGGCCTCGCCCGACTATAACCTCTTACTTGTTTTTAATGGCTAAATTAATGAATTAAAATTGAGCATATCCTTTTGAAGAACAATTATTAATATTCAAAATACAAACAAACAATTATTTAGTTAGTTGTGTGTGTACTATTTACGTAGAAGATGTCGATGTTGAAGTCGTTGCTGTTAAAAGATTATCCCATTTTAATTAGTTGCCAAACCAGTGAAATTCTTAATTGCCAAACTTTAGTATAACCGCCAGTCAGTCACTTATTCATTGGAAAGCCACTTTACAATTTGTTACTCGTTCTTATTCCCTTTAAGAACAAAATTTGCTCTCGTAGTCATACTAACTCACAATTGTCTTTATTTTCATCTTTTGTTCGGTACAATGAAAGGAAAATAAAGTCCTTTCTATGGAGTATGAGTTTAGGTGAATGTTTGTTAGAGTTGGAGCGGTATTCATTTCAATAATTTTGCCCTGACCTCAATTAGGTACATGAAAGTGTATGTGGCTTTAAGTAACCAGCATTTCTAGGATCTATTAAGGGTTATCCCAACATACGAAGAAGTCGATTCGTGTTATAAGTACACATGTACACTTACTTTCAAAGCTTATTTAAGTACACAAACTGCTTACTCTATGGATTACACTGGGATACTAAAGCAACAGTTGAATTCCCGCTAGATTACTCATATTGTAAATTCAAACTGAACCAAATTTTATCTCAATTAAAACCAAACTTTTAAATATAAATCAACAATGAGGTTAGATGTTCTGGGTAAACTAGTTTCTAAAAGGGATATGTAAGGGACATTGACTCACTATGAAACTGCTGGGAATGAATTTGTTCATGGCGTTGTTGACTTTGTTGTAGCGCAATATACTTACAATTTATATTGTGTTAAGTAAGTGAAACGAGAAAATATTTGTAGCATCAATACGAAAGAGCAGTAGTGGTAAGTACATGGTGATGTTGATGTACATACGTGTATGAATTTCTGCTGGTGGGAACAAACTCGGGTGCAAGTAATAAAAAGCGACAGTTCTAGTACAGTTCTAGTTCAGTTCTAGTTCAGTTCTAGTTCAGTTCTAGGTCAGTTCTAGTTCAGTTCTAGTTCAGTTCTAGTTCAGTTCTAGTTCAGTTCTAGTTCATTTCTAGTTCAGTTCTAGTTCAGTTCTAGTTCAGTTCTAGTTCAGTTCTAGTTCAGTTCTAGTTCAGTTCTAGTTCAGTTCTAGTTCAGTTCTAGTTCAGTTCTAGTTCAGTTCTAGTTCAGTTCTAGTTCAGTTCTAGTTCAGTTCTAGTTCAGTTCTAGTTCAGTTCTAGTTCAGTTCTAGTTCAGTTCTAGTTCAGTTCTAGTTCAGTTCTAGTTCAGTTCTAGTTCAGTTCTAGTTCAGTTCTAGTTCAGTTCTAGTTCAGTTCTAGTTCAGTTCTAGTTCAGTTCTAGTTCAGTTCTAGTTCAGTTCTAGTTCAGTTCTAGTTCAGTTCTAGTTCAGTTCTAGTTCAGTTCTAGTTCAGTTCTAGTTCAGTTCTAGTTCAGTTCTAGTTCAGTTCTAGTTCAGTTCTAGTTCCGTTCTAGTTCAGTTCTAGTTCAGTTCTAGTTCTTCTAGTTCAGTTCTAGTTCAGTTCTAGTTCAGTTCTAGTTCAGTTCTAGTTCAGTTCTAGTTCAGTTCTAGTTCAGTTCTAGTTCAGTTCTAGTTCTTCTAGTTCAGTTCTAGTTCAGTTCTAGTTCAGTTCTAGTTCAGTTCTAGTTCAGTTCTAGTTCAGTTCTAGTTCAGTTCTAGTTCAGTTCTAGTTCAGTTCTAGTTCAGTTCTAGTTCAGTTCTAGTTCAGTTCTAGTTCAGTTCTAGTTCAGTTCTAGTTCAGTTCTAGTTCAGTTCTAGTTCAGTTCTAGTTCAGTTCTAGTTCAGTTCTAGTTCAGTTCTAGTTCAGTTCTAGTTCAGTTCTAGTTCAGTTCTAGTTCAGCAGTTCTAGTTCAGTTCTAGTTCAGTTCTAGTTTCAGTTCAGTTCTAGTTCGTTTCTAGTTCAGTTCTAGTTCAGTTCTAGTTCAGTTCTAGTTCAGTTCTAGTTCAGTTCTAGTTCAGTTCTAGTTCAGTTCTAGTTCAGTTCTAGTTCAGTTTCTAGTTCAGTTCTAGTTCAGTTCTAGTTCAGTTCTAGTTCAGTTCTAGTTCAGTTCTAGTTCAGTTCTAGTTCAGTTCTAGTTCAGTTCTAGTTCAGTTTCTAGTTCAGTTCTAGTTCAGTTCTAGTTCAGTTCTAGTTCAGTTCTAGTTCAGTTCTAGTTCAGTTCTAGTTCAGTTCTAGTTCAGTTCTAGTTCAGTTCTAGTTCAGTTCTAGTTCAGTTCTAGTTCAGTTCTAGTTCAGCTAGTTCAGTTCTAGTTCTTCTAGTTCTAGTTCAGTTCTAGTTCAGTTCTAGTTCAGTTCTAGTTCAGTTCTAGTTCAGTTCTAGTTCAGTTCTAGTTCAGTTCTAGTTCAGTTCTAGTTCAGTTCTAGTTCAGTTCTAGTTCAGTTCTAGTTCAGTTCTAGTTCAGTTCTAGTTCAGTTTCTAGTTCAGTTCCAGTTCAGTTCTAGTTCAGTTCTAGTTCAGTTCTAGTTCAGTTCTAGTTCAGTTCTAGTTCAGTTCTAGTTCAGTTCTAGTTCAGTTCTAGTTCAGTTCTAGTTCAGTTCTAGTTCAGTTCTAGTTCAGTTCTAGTTCAGTTCTAGTTCAGTTCTAGTTCAGTTCTAGTTCAGTTCTAGTTCAGTTCTAGTTCAGTTCTAGTTCAGTTCTAGTTCAGTTCTAGTTCAGTTCTAGTTCAGTTCTAGTTCAGTTCTAGTTGAGTTCTAGTTCCGTTCTAGTTCAGTTCTAGTTCAGTTCTAGTTCCGTTCTAGTTCAGTTCAGTTCAGTTCTAGTTCAGTTCTAGTTCGGTTTCTCCCAAAATTTATTTTAATTGATTCTCACGTGCCTTAGTTTGGTCAACCATAAATTAAAGTACGGTCTCGCAGCTTACGCCAATGTCAGGCTAAATGGCTGGCAGTCAAACTGCTGGTTTTGAACGACAATAAGAAATACCGCATTTCCTTATTTAAACTAAAAATGTAGCTTCATTTCCGTTTAAACATTTATGCAACGTTCTACTTTAGTACTGCTAACTGCTGCTGCTATACGTACATTTAAACTAAAAACCCAAATTATGTTTTTTTTTTTTCTTTACAAATATTTCTACTTCGAATATACCCACTTTCCTTATGGCTGGCTGTTCGATGACTGTTCCTACATCCTTCCGCTGTTCAACAACAAATAAAACAACGAAAATATCTACAACAATAGTTCACCACTTATGTCGTCCATTTGTGTTAAATTGATGACTTTACCCTGGATGTGGCTGTTCATGAAAAATCCCTACGAGGGCGCACAATGTGCCATACGTTTGGCAACGGATCCACAATTGAAACAAGTAACCGGCGAATATTTCAAGTAAGTTTTTCATTCAACTCTCCCGTCCCCTTCCAAAATGTTTTTGATTTATTAATTTTCATTTTCTTTACAACTTTCTATTTGTTCTTAATTCTTTGGCTCTGTGTATTCATGGAGTTAGACAAAGAGTCAGTGAACGAATGGTTGGTTGGCTTCAATAACTTTTATAATGCCACCACATACTTCTTCATAAATCTTTAAATGTATGAGTGAAAGTATTTGTACTTAATCTAACACTTATACAATCATGCATACAAGTTGGCTAAAAAGTTTTTGCCGAAAACCCCATATTTCATAATTTTCTCTTTATTTCTTTGTCCAGAATAAACCCCCTTTTTTGTTTTTCCAAAAGATATTTTTTATTAAACTTTTGTTTATTTTTTCTATTTATTTTTGCTCTTCAAGTGATTGCGAAATTGCTGCTACCATAGGTTTAGCCCAAGACAAGGAATTGGCCAAGAAATTATACATGCAAACCATAGAAGTCCTGAAAAAAGTTACAAAATTGGAAATTGATAAAGCAGCAATAGAAGAGGATGATGGCCACACCACAGATACTCAAGATGACGAGGTAGAGGCTTTACAAGCGGAAATTGCCATTAAAAACAAATTACAATAGATCTACTAATAGTATGAGGCGTGGTGTTGAATGACTGTCAATCAGTTTTGATTTGTTAGCATTTGTTTTATATAAAAACATTGAATTTAATTAAAATAATCATCTTAGAAGAATATAAATACATATAAACAGTGTTTTCTTCTTGCTGTTCTAATCATTTTATCTTAACAATAAATAATTCATAGAACATCTACTGTTATAATGTGAAGTGTTTTTAATTAGAGGAATACTTATTTATTTATTAAGTTTATAATAGCAGTCGTGAAAATTACACGAAAATTTAATTTTTAATCATGAACCTTATGGGTAATAGAAAAATTTGGACCAGGGAGTTAAAAATAATTGTCTTTGCACCAATGGATAAAATAAGACTAGACTACAGACTAGACTATAGATTAGACTATAGACTAGACTATAGACTAGACTATAGACTAGACTTTAGACTAGACTATAGACTAGACCATAGACTACACTATAGACTAGACTATGACTATACTAGACTAGACTAGACTATAGACTAGACTATAGACTATACTATAGACTAGACTAACTATAGACTAGACTATAGACTAGACTATAGACTAGACTATAGACTAGATAGACTATAGACTAGACTATAGACTAGACTATAGACTAGACTAGACTAGACTATAGACTAGACTATAGACTAGACTATAGACTAGACTATAGACTAGACTATAGACTAGACTATAGACTAGACTATAGACTAGACTATAGACTAGACTATAGACTAGACTATAGACTAGACTATAGACTAGACTATAGACTAGACTATAGACTAGACTATAGACTAGACTATAGACTAGACTATAGACTAGACTAGACTATAGACTAGACTATAGACTAGAACTATAGACTAGAACTATAGACTAGACTAATAGACTAGACTATACTAGACGACTAGACTACTATAGACTAGACTATAGACTGACATAGACTAGACTATATAGACTAGAGACTAGACTATAGACGAGAACTATAGACTAGACTATAGACTAGACTATAGACTAGACTATAGACTAGACTATAGACTAGACTATAGACTAGACTATAGACTAGACTATAGACTAGACTAAGAGACTAGACTATAGACTAGACTATAGACTAACGATGACTAGAACTAATAGACTAGCTATAGATAAACATAGACTGACTATAGACTTAGACTATAGACTACTATAGACTAGACTATATACTAGACTATAGACTAGACTATAGACTAGACGATAGACTAGACTATAGACTAGACATAGACTAGACTTAGGACTAGACTATCGACTAGAACTATAGACTAGACCGATAGACTAGACTATGAACTAGACTATAGACTAAGACTATAGACTAGACTATAGACTAGAACTATAGACTAGAACTATAGACTAGATAGACTAGACTATAGACTAGACTATAGACTAGACTATAGACTAGACTATAGACTAGACTATCGACTAGACTATAGACTAGACTATAGACTAGACTATAGACTAGACTATAGACTAGACTATAGACTAGACTATAGCCTAGACTATAGACTAGACTATAGACTAGACTATAGACTAGACTATAGACTGACATAGGACTAGACTATAGACTAGACTATAGACTAGACTATAGACTAGACTATAGACTAGACTATAGACTAGACTATAGACTAGACTATAGACTAGACTATAGACTAGACTATAGACTAGACTATAGACTAGACTATAGACTAGACTATAGACTAGACTATAGACTAGACTATAGACTAGACTATAGACTAGACTATAGACTAGACTATAGACTAGACTATAGACTAGACTATAGACTAGACTATAGACTAGACTATAGACTAGACTATAGACTAGACTATAGACTAGACTATAGACTAGACTATAGACTAGACTATAGACTAGACTATTAGACTAGACTAAGACTAGACTATAGACTAGACTATAGACTAGACTAGGACTATAGACTAGACTATAGACTAGACTATAGACTATAGACTATAGACTAGACTATAGACTAGACTATAGACTAGACTATAGACTAGACTATAGACTAGACTAGACTAGACTATAGACTAGACTATATAGACTAGACTATAGACTAGACTATAGACTAGACTAACTAGACTATAGACTAGACTATAGACTAGACATAGACTAGACTATAGACTAGTACTATAGACTAGACTATAGACTAAGACTAGACTATAGACTAGACTATAGACTAGACTATAGACTAGACTATAGACTAGACTATAGACTAGACTATAGACTAGACTATAGACTAGACTATAGACTAGAGACTATAGACTAGACTATAGACTAGACTATAGACTAGACTATAGACTAGACTATAGACTAGACTATAGACTAGACTATAGACTAGACTATAGACTAGACTATACTACTAGACTATAGACTAGACCTATAGACTAGACTATAGACTAGACTATATAGACTAGAGACTATACTAGACTAGACTATACTATAGACTAGACTAGACTAGACTAAATTTTTAGAAAGCATACAATATATTCGTTGTTACTGTCGTAAATGTTTAAAAACCATGTAAGTATATCATTGTAAGAGGTTTTATTGGAAAATAAGTTATATGTTTTTTTTTTTTTGGAGATTTTATGCTTTTTCATGTTACAATCTGTTGATTGGTTCTATGATGACGATGATGATGGAGATGTTGTTGCTGTTGATGTTGATTTTTGCCATAAAATGCACATTGAACATTGAGTCAATTACATAGAAGTACTTTCTTTTTTCCTGTCTTTAGTCTTATTTCATTTTATTACATTTTTTTTTTTTTTTGTTTTGCTACTGTCATGTGTGTATTGAGAGTGTATTCTAGACTTCATTTCAACCTGCATTTATACGATTTGAAAAACAAAAAGCTCAATGATCTGATAATCTTATTGCGTAAGTTAGTTGAATCGCATAATATGCTTATGACACAATCAAACATTCGGTAGATTTTCTCTACAGCAATAGCAACAACTAGACAAAGTAGACTATTGAAAATGTTAAAATAATTCCCAGTAAACGCATAATAAAACAGCATTGTTTTATCATTTAGAAGCTAAGCCCAATAGATCTTGAAATATTTTATGGCACTTCATTCTATTTCGCTAAAACTCGTAACTATTTTACAGTTGTTTTGTTAAATTAAGTTGGACTTTTAATTTCCTTCTTTATCGATTGTAAAAAAATACCATACATAAACTTTTATTATGACATATTTCTCTTAGAAAAAAATAAACTCACTCAACCCAGCTGTTCTTGTATTTTTCGATATTTTTCGTTTATTTTAATTTCTTTATTTTAGAAAATTTTTGATAATTTTCTTTTTATATAAAATTTTCCATTAATTTTCTTCTTTTAAACAAAAATTTTGATAAATTGCCTTTCTATAGAAAATTTTTGATAAATTTTCTTTCTATAGCAAATTCTCAATAAAATATTCTTTTTATAAAAAATTCTTGACAAATTTCCCTTTTTGTAGCAAATTTTGTAAAAATGTCTTAATTTTTAAAAAAATTAGAAAAATTTTTCTTTTTTTTAGAAAATTTTCTATAAATATTTGTTTTTTATATAAAATTTCACTTTTTTAAAATTGTTTATAAATACTGCCGGTAAACATTTACCGACACATATTTATATGTATATCGCTAAAAAAATGTGTGTGTGTTTTTTTTTTTGCATCCAATTCCACTAAAAATGGAAACGGAAACGAAACACATAAAAATTCATCCACTTACTGTTGTTTTTACGATTATTTTCTTCTTCTATTTTTTTATATTTCTACACGTTACGCTGGTTACTGGTCTTTTATGAACTTCTGTTAAATCCTCATGTTTATATTTCGTGTATGTGTGCTTATGCACTAACATACAAAAACACATGCTCACCTACACATACATACACAATGACATATGGAAATATAAAGCGAGTATTTAACAGTGAAAGATTTAAGTAAAATAATCGGAAAATAGGTCGAGTAGAAATTGCAGTTTTACCTTCAAGTTTATTTCTTTTCCTTTATGATTTTTTTATATTGTTCTTAATTTAACCTCCCACTCACATGGAACTAAAAAAAAAAGTTTCCTGTTTTGTAAATCGTTGCTTTTTTTCTAAAAATGTTTATGCCGCAGTACAGTGGAGTGGATAATAATAATACACAAAGATAAGTTTACATCGGGAACTGGCATATTTTGTCAGACTGTAACAAACATGAATAAACACGTTTCTTTTCTAATATGAACCACTGTGACTGATTGTCCGAATGTTTCAGTATGAGAGTTTTTTTATTATATTTTCTATTTCGTGTGCTTTTCATTTTAACGTTATTATTTGAAAATTAAAAGCTTTAAAAGCTTTTATTACTTATAAAATTTACTCCAAGCTATACAATCTCCAGATAATTATCTGAAAACAGTCATTGAAGAGCTTTTTGTATTATTTTTGCATTAGACTGGTGTACATTTTTTCCATTTCTCTCTAACGAGAATTTTCTACAAAAAGGAAAATTTATCGAAACATTTTCTAAAAAAAGAAACTAAATTTAACGATATTTTCTATAAAAAAGCAAACTTATCGAAAATTTTCTATAAACAAGAAAACTTACATTTTCTATAAAAAAGAAAACTTGTGAATTTATCGAAAATTTGCTATAAAAAGAAAATCTATCTAAAATTCGCTAGAAATAAAAAAAAATTATCGAAAAAAACGATATAAAAAGAGAATTTATCGAAAATTCTCTACAAAAACGTTATCAAATTTTTCGAAAATTTTCTATCAAATCAAAATTTATCGAAAATTTTCTATAAAATGGAAAATTTATCGAAAATTGTCTATAAAAAGAAAATTTATCGAAAATGTTTTATAAAAAGAACATTTATCTAAAATGTTCTATAAAAAGAAAATTTATCGAAAATGTTCTATAAAAAGAAAATTTATCGAAAATGTTCTATAAAAAGAAAATTTATCGAAAATGTTCTTTAACAAGAAAATTTATCGAAAATGTTCTATATAGAAGAAAATTTATCTAAAATTTTCTATATAGAAGAAAATTTATCTAAAATTTTCTATATAGAAGAAAATTTATCTAAAATTTTCTATATAGAAGAAAATTTATCTAAAATTTTCTATATAGAAGAAAATTTATCGAAAATTTTCTATATAGAAGAAAATTTATCGAAAATTTTCTATATAGAAGAAAATTTACCGAAAATTTTTTATAAAAGATAATTTATCGAAAATTGTCTATAAAAAGATAATTTATCGAAAATTTTCTATAAAAAGAAATTTATCGAAAATTTTCTATAAAAAGAAATTTATCAAAAATTTTCTATAAAAAGAAATTTATCAAAAATATTCTATAAAAGGAAAATTTATCAAAAATATTCTATAAAAAGAAAATTTATCGAAAATTTTCTAAAAAAAAGAAAATTTATCGAAAATTTTCTATAAAATGAAAATTTATCGAAAATTTTCTATAAAAAGAAAATTTATCGAAAATTTTCTATAAAAAGAAAAGAAAATGTAAAGAAAATTTCCTACAAATAAAGATAATTTAATTCTATAAAATGAAAATTTATCGAAAATTTTCTATAAAAAGAAAAGAAAATGTAAAGAAAATTTCCTACAAATAAAGATAATTTATCGAAAATTTTCTATAAAAATTAAAACTTATCAAAAAAATTTTTTTAAAAAAGAAAATTCATCGAAAAGAAGAACCTGAGGGAACTTTATTTATTATAGGTATCGAACAGAACTCCATGGCTTGTCTTGCCAAGAATAAAGGTAGGGCTTACTTCGTTTCTAAAGCTGTCATATTGAAAATTGGAAAGGAGTCGATTGGAAGGACTGTTACGGCAAGCCTCGAAAATGGCACTAAAAAACCTAAGACCTTAGCATCAGTAGCCATTACTAATAAAGTTGAGTCAAATCCTAAAAGAGAGGAAGTTACCACTAACTCGCCAAAATTTTTCTATAAAAAGAAAATTTATCGAAAATTTTCTATAAAAAGAAAATTTATCGAAAATTTTCTATAAAAAGAAAATTTATCGAAAATTTTCTATAAAAAGAAAATTTATCGAAAATTTTCTATAAAAAGAAAATTTATCGAAAATTTTCTATAAAAAGAAAATTTATCGAAAATTTTCTATAAAAAGAAAATTTATCGAAAATTTTCTATAAAAAGAAAATTTATCGAAAATTTTCTATAAAAAGAAAATTTATCGAAAATTTTCTATTAAAAGAAAATTTATCGAATATTTTCTATAAAAAGAAAAGTTATCGAATATTTTCTATAAAAAGAAAAGTTATCGAATATTTTCTATAAAAAGAAAAGTTATCGAAAATTTTCTATAATAAGAAAATTTATCGAAAATTTTCTATAAAAAGAAAAGAAAATGTAAAGAAAATTTCCTACAAATAAAGATAATTTATCGAAAATTTTCTATACAAATTAAAACTTATCAAAAAATTTTTTTAAAAAAGAAATTTATCGAAAAGAAGAACCTGAGGGAACTTTATTTATTATAGGTATCGAACAGAACTCCATGGCTTGTCTTGCCAAGAATAAAGGTAGGGCTTACTTCGTTTCTAAAGCTGTCATGTTGAAAATTGGAAAGGTGTCGATTGGAAGGACTGTTACGGCAAGCCTCGAAAATGGCACTAAAAAACCTAAGACCTTAGCATCAGTAGCCATTACTAATAAAGTTGAGTCAAATCCTAAAAGAGAGGAAGTTACCACTAACTCGCCAAAAGAAAGTGCAGCTGCCCTTTCCAAAATAGGGAAGGCGCTGATGGAAAGGGATGTCAAAACCGACAAGAACACTAAAACTCCTAAGACGGTACCCTAAGCATCATTAGCAAGTACTGGTAATGGTTAGGAGTCAAATCCTAAAAGCGAGGGACGAAATCACTCACACGCCAGAAGGCAGAAGAGCAATGCTTTCCAAAATTGGGAAGGAGTCGATTAAAATTTTTTATAAAAAAAATTTTTGAAAAATTTCCTATAAAAAGAAAATCTGTTGAAAATATTCCATACATTTGGTCTAATTCTAACAGCAAACACTGTAGTATAACTTAGCCCTCTCAACAAAAAACGTTAAAATTTAAAAACAATTACGCATTGCCAACAAGGATTTCCGTAAAAAGCTAACAGGATGTTATTTAATAAGCTTTTAAGAGTAAGTATTTAAGTTTCTCAAACAAGTTCTGCAAATTTAAGAGTTTGAAAAATTGATAAGAAAACAAAAAATCACAAAGAGCACACTCAGACACTTAGAACTTTGAAAATATAGCGAATAGAGAGTGATGATGGTGGGATTTATTTTCTTATGGAACAAATTACGGTATTTTTTATATTTTTTTCACGTTATAGTCTCATATAGCTCTAAGCTTCAAATCAGTATTGCGGTAAACGGGAAATTGAGCAAACGTTTGTTTCAAATACGGTAGTAATTGTCACGTTCTTATAGAAAAAAGGCCAACAAACAAAAAACCGCAAATTCTGGTCTTAAAATTAAAGCAAAAAAAAAGTTTTCTTTCTTTTGGCAAAACAAGTGAAACTGAAAACAAGGAAAAAGTGTATATATGCAGAGTTATGACATGAAAAAAAATATCGGTGGTAGTTGTTAAATATCTAGTATAAATGTGTACTATACAACAGCAACAAAAAGAAAAAAACACCAGGAAAAATCATTTGCAATAAATTGTTACAAAAAAGAAAGTGAGTTCGAGTGCTGGAGGCAGATTATTAAATTTATGTACAAAACACAAAAAATAATGAAATGAATTTTAAATGCTAAATTGATTAAATTAAATTAAAATAATATTTAGATTATTTATTTAGATTAAAATTTTATTAAAACCCAGAGAATCTAAAACGAAAACAAACAAATTTGTTGATAAAGTGTAAATTGTTTTAAAACTATTTTTTTTTTTTTGTTTTTCATTAAATTGGGAAACAAATATTTTTAGCCTAACAACAACAAATTACGAACAAATCGAAAATAAACCACGTGAATTGTGATAATGATGATGCGAAATAATGATGTGATTAAACTGAGACTTTAAAAGAAAGAAAAGAAAGAAATTGCTTGTAAATAGTTTTTAAAAGAAAATTGTATTGAAATGGGATTTAATTGATTCAAAGAATTTTTTATAGTATGACTTAGAAATGTAATTTTAAGTGTAAATACTTAAATATTTGGAAAATTAGTTCAGAGAAATATAAAAATTTTAAAAAGTCTATTATACGAAGGTAGTATTAAAAGGTTTTTTTTTTTGCGTAAAATTAAGTAAATATCAAAATTTTGTGATTGTTTACCTATCGGGTTAAAATTACAGATATTGACATTAATCCATATAAAGCATATTTATACCCTACACCACCACAGTGGGGAGGGTATTATACGTTTGTGCTGATGTTTGTAACGCTGATGTTGATTAAGCCATGTCCGTCCGTCCAAGATTTGAAGATATTTTGCTGAAATTTGGACCATACGTGTTTTTCGGCCGAAGCATATTGAAAATGGTTGAAGTCTGTCCATTATTTCACCTAGCCCCCATACAACCCTACCCCCCGGAAAGGGCTTTTGAGTTCATAATTATGTTAAATATTGTAGTATCTCTACAAAAATCGGCAAAACTTAGTTCTATATACGTTTTAATAATACTACCGATTTTCGGACTTTATTTGACCCTAGCCCCCATACAAAGTCCCCTTCAGAAAATGACTTGATGGTCAATAATTCACTAATAAACACTAGTATCACGATGAAATCCAGCATACATAATTCTAATGTAAATGTAAAGCCATGTACCAAAAATTATAAGGATAGGCCCATATTTATCCTTGGCCCCATATAACCTCTCTTTTAGAAAATCACTTTTTTCAACAAATTGTTAAAATATTTCGGAATTAAGGTAAACAAATTAAATGCTTTGTTGTAAAATATAATTTACATTTTTAACATACTCAGTGGTGTAGGGTATCATATGGTCGGCCATGCCCGACTATACTTTCCTACTTGTTTTAATAAACATTGGGATCTATTTGTGAAAGAAGGTCCTGTTAGATAAATGATGCCATTTCGGTCATGTAAACATGATGACATGTCATGAAATCCAATATAATTATGACATTTAAGAGTTTCTTATTTTTCTTGGAGATCAGTATGACACTTTGAATATAGAACTTTATCGGAATATTTGATTAGAATTTGTGCGTTATTAATGTGTCTACCCTCACGGACTTTCGACAAATATTTGGAACGGGTAATGATATGGGTGACATTTTTATACTTTTCACTTTCCTGAGGCCACTGAAGTTTAGTGTTGCTTCCGGTATAGTAGAGGCCAATGTTTGAGTGGGGTAGAATGAAAGTTCTGTGTCCGATCCTTACCTGAGTCATTGGTAAAGGAGAAGAAATAACAAACTAACTAACTACTAACTAACTAACTAACTAACTAACTACTAACTAACTAACTAACTAACTAACTAACTAACTAACTAACTAACTAACTAACTAACTAACTACTAACTAACTAACTAACTAACTAACTAACTAACTAACTAACTAACTAACTAACTAACTAACTAACTAACTAACTAACTAACTAACTAACTAACTAACTAACTAACTAACTAACTAACTAACTAACTAACTAACTAACTAACTAACTAACTAACTAACTAACTAACTAACTAACTAACTAACTAACTAACTAACTAACTAACTACTACTAACTAACTAACTAACTAACTAACTAACTACTAACTAACTAACTAACTAACTAACTAACTACTAACTAACTAACTAACTAACTAACTACTACTAACTAACTACTAACTAACTAACTAACTACTAACTACTAACTAACTAACTAACTACTAACTAACTAACTAACTAACTAACTACTAACTAACTAACTAACTAACTACTAACTAACTAACTAACTAACTAACTAACTAACTAACTAACTAACTAACTAACTAACTAACTAACTAACTAACTAACTAACTAACTAACTAACTAACTAACTAACTAACTAACTAACTAACTACTAACTACTAACTAACTAACTAACTAACTAACTAACTAACTAACTAACTAACTAACTAACTACTAACTAACTAACTACTAACTAACTAACTAACTAACTAACTAACTACTAACTAACTAACTAACTACTAACTAACTAACTAACTAACTAACTAACTAACTAACTACTAACTACTAACTAACTAACTAACTAACTAACTAAATAACTAACTAACTAACTACTAACTAACTAACTAACTAACTAACTAACTAACTAACTAACTAACTAACTAACTAACTAACTAACTAACTGACGGGTTCGTAATTCCCACACTCTGATCTGAAATAGACCAAACCAAATGCCAAAAATTTGTTTCTCTACAAGCTATAAATTACGGCTTTTTATCGAAATATGTGTCAAATTTCGATTTGTGGACAAAAATATTAAATGTATCGCAAAATCTAAGTTTTTTGATAATCAAAGCTTTGAATTTTGGAAATAAAATTAATTTTTCTCCGCTTTGAAATAATCTTCATGCCATCCCTCGTTTTTTACAAAAATACGTAAATATTATGAAATCTTATTCAAACAAAAAAATATTAACACTAATTTTATATTTGTTTTTATTAGTTGCGATTTATTTTGTTTTTTTTTTCTCTCTTTTCTGTACATGAATAATAAAATTTATTGAAAATTACAAAATAAAGTGGTAATTGCAAACAAAAATAGCAACAAATAAGTAACAACAAGCAGCCAACAAGAGTAAACAAATAGTATGTAAATAAAAACAACAACAACAAAAGCAAAAAATATAAAAAAACCTATTAGAAAAAAATATATACTTCTTATAATCTATTAAATTGGTATAACAAAAGCATGAATAAAAAATAAGGCAACAACAATAAACATTATAAAACAAAAACAATACAAAATAGCAACAACTACCCTTCAATGTATGTATGGATGTATGTATGTTGTCTGTATAAATTCGCATAAAAATATTTGAAGTGTTTTCAGGAACATTAGAGTGATTCAGAAATTGAATAATAGGAAATGCAATTTTTGGACTGAATTCAATTTGGTGGAAATCGATTTACAATTTTTACATTTCTAGTCTACAGATTAAAACCCTGATTCAGGGCTAATGAGACATAGACATTTAATGAAACAAAAACTTATATTTTTTGATGCCATCCTAATGCACGCTTACGTACTTTGTCGTCTCATATCTTTATATTAGGGGTTAGAGGTAGAAAAATCTCGTCATAAAATATTACACTCCCACTCGTACCCATCCATGTGCATATAGAATTGAACTGAAATTTTTACTACTAAAGAAAAATAAACAATCTAACAGCCAACCATTAATGGTCAATATTTATTGTTGAGCAGAGATGGTAAATGGAATTTGGAAATATTACTTAATATATTTACATAAAATTTGAATACATGTTTGGGTACTGAATTTGGAAGGGGGGTAAACCGCCGACCTTATTCGAGATTTTCTTCCGCGTAAGTTAGTGCCTTAAAGGGGGGCTTCCAGCTATAACTATTTTACAGAAATAGCAACTTATGTGTATTAAAATGGGCGGGATCATAAAGTGGGCGTTACACCTCTCATTATCGACTATTTCGACCAGATATTGAACTGAAAGCAAAATGCTGCAAGAATTATTAATTTCTTTATTATAAATGAAAATGGGCGGTATAGGAATAGTGGGCGTGGCATTTTCTTTTAAAAATAATAATTAAAATCAAGAAGTGTGTTCCAAAATTGTATAAGAGTAATTTTATATCCATTTTAGGTAATTTATATATAAATGGGCGTAATTAAGAAAGTGGGCGTGGTACTTCCTACAAATATAAATAGTTATTATGGAATATTTTTAAAAGTTTAACTGTTAAATG